>NW_016909838.1:43290-77118 GCF_001483705.2 Eufriesea mexicana
ACAGCTCAGAAGTCCTTGTATTGGCGACGCTTAAAAGAATAGTCAGGGCAATCCTATCCTAACCCAGAGTAACATAACTTAACCAAGCGTAACATATCAAAACCTAACGTCCCGATGCCACAATTGCTAACCCCCACAGAGCCACGCAGAATTCAGTAGAACACAGCAGACCGCAGTAACCCACCGTACTGCAGTTTACAGCACAAATGTCAAAGACACTAAAACCCAACCTGTCCAAACCTAACCGAACCGAACGTAGACCAACTTAGCATAACTTGCCGCGACCTCTATTGCTGGCCTCCTTGGAGACGAGCAGGGCCTCCTAGATCAATGCAGAGCCCATGAATTCACCGAATAGCAATGTACAGCACAGAAGCCATAGCCATCCTGACCGAACTGAATCTAACATATCCTAACCGAACGTATCCGAGAATAGTCTTTCTGGACGAAGTTCACCAAATATCGGCGAATAGCATAAAGGATAAAGCTGCCCTATCCTAAGCTAACCAAGCGTAACATAACCGAACGTTTTACATCTCAAACTATCGTGCCGATACCACTGTTGCTGGGCTCCCCAGAGCCGAGCAGAACACACTAGAGCACGCCAGAGCGCAGGGGTACACAGAATAGCAGTATATATCACAAAGGTCAAAGCCATCCTACCCAAACATAGTCAAACGTGGCCCAACCAGAAGTAACCTAGCCCAAACAAACGTAGCCTAACCAAACGTAACCTAACACAGACTAGCGTGCCGAGATCAATATTGCTTCCCACACCATATCTAAGCAGAATATAACGGAGCAAAGTTGAACGCAGAAATAGTCCGCATTGCATTGTATAGCACATGAGCCAAAGACAACCTAACCGAACACAAGCTAAGATAACCGAACCTGACACAGACAAGCACAACGTAGCGTGCCCCGTCCACTATTGCCGGCGTCCCCGTAGACAAGCACAGATTTGCAGCGCACACTAGTGCGGAGTAGTCCAGAGAATAACAGTTTGTGGCACACAAGTCAAAGCTATCCCATACTAACCAAACCCAACCTAACCATGGCGAGCGCAATGTGACTCAATATATCGTAAAGCGGCCGCTGTTGCTAGCCTCCCGATAGCCGAGCACAGTATATTAGAGCAATTTAGAGGGAAATATTCACCAAACTGCAGAGGATAACACATAAGTCTAAGCTAACCTATCCTAACCTAATCAAACGTAGCATAACCGAACGCAACATAGCTCAGACTGACGTGCCGCGGGTACTGCTGGACTCCCCACGGCCGAGCAGAATATCCTAGGGCACAGTAGAGCGCGTAGATACACAGAATAGCAGTGCATAGCACAAAAGTCGTAGCCATTCCAGTCAAACCTGACATAGCCTAAACTAACCAAACGTAGAATAACTAAACCTATCGTGCCACGACCTCAATTGCTGCCCTCCCGAGAGACCATCCGAGTATAGTAGAGCGATGTAGAGCCAGAAAACCACCGAAGAGCAGATTATAGCGCAAAAGTCAAAGCTGCCCCCTCCTAACCTAGCCAAACGTAAAACGACCGTACGCATCGTACTTCACCCTATCGTGGCGAGAACACTACAGCTGACCTCCACATAGGCAAGCAGAATATACTAGAGCTCCGTAGAGCGCAGAAATTCACCGGACTGCAGTGTACAGCACAAAAATCACTGCCAACACAACCAAACATGAATTAACCTAACTTAACCAAACGTAACATAACTCAACCTACCGTGCAACGACCGCCATTGATGGCCTCCCAAGAGTAGGGAAGAGCAGAGTAGAGCAACGAAGAGCTTAGAAACCCTCCGAATAGCAGTGCATAGCGCAAAAATCATTGTTATGCTATCCTACCCTTACCGAACGTAACATTACCAAACGTAACATAAAAAGACCTAAAGTGCCTAGACAATTATTGCTGGCCTCCACATCGTCAAGCGGTACGTATTAGCCTAGAGTGGAGGGCGTAAATCAATATAATGGCAGCGAATAGCAGAAAGGTCAAAGATGTCCAAACCTAACCGATGCCAACAGAATCTAACCAAACGTAACCCAACTATAGCTAACGTGCGACGGCCACTATTTCTGGCCTCCACAGAGACAAGCAGAACATACTAGAGTTGGGAGAGCGCAGAAAGTCATCGAATTGCAGTGAATAGCACGAGAGTCTGAGCTATCACTTACTGACCTTACCAAATGAAACATAACCATGTGCAACGTACCTCAGCCTAACGTGCCGAGGCCACTGCAGCTGGCCTCCACATTGCCAGGCAGAATATACTAGAACTGAGTAGAACGAAGGAATCCACCGAAATGCAGTGCGTAGCGCAAGTGTCAAAACCATTCTAACCAAACCTATCCCAACCTAACCTACCTAGACGTAACCTAACAAGACCTATCGCGCCACGACCCACATTGCTGGCCTCATCGGAGACGAGTTGGGTATGGTACAGCAAAGAAGATCGCAGAAATCCTCCGATTAGCAGTGTGCAGCACAAAAGTCAAAGTTATCCTATCCTATCCTAACCAAACGCACGATAAAGGAACGTAATTAATCTAACCCTAACGTGCCTAGACCGCTATTCCTGACCTCCCCATCGCCAGGCAGAACGTATTAGAGGAGAGTAGAGCGCAGGAATCCATAACATCGTAGTGCATAGCACAATAGCCGAGGCTACAATAACCCAACTTAGCCAAACGTAATATAACCTAACGTAGAATAACGCTTCCTAACGCGCCGAGGACACCATTGATTGCTTCTCCAGATTCAAGTAGAGAATACTGTAGCAAAGTAGAGCACACAAATCCAACGCAGTGCAGTTTATAGCAAAAGAGTCGAGGATATCCTGACACAACCTAACCAAGCATAATATAACCAAATGTAACCTATCTCGACCTAACTTGGCTGGGCCACTATTGCTGGACTCCCAATCGCCAGGCCGATCATGTTACTGGAGAGCAGGGCGCACAAGGCTATTAAAAGACAGTATATATCACAAAAGTCAACGATATCTCAAACAAACCCAAACACACTCAATCTATCAAAATGAAACCAAACAGAAGCATATGCGCCGCGGCCACTATTTCTGGCCTCCACAGAGCAAAGCAGAGAATATTAGATCACACTGGGGCGTAGAAATCCACTGAACGGTAGTTCAAGGCACTGAAGACAAAGCCATCCTAACGAAGCCAGACCAAACCTAACGTAACCAAACGGAGAATAACTAAACCTAAGTAGACGAGACCTGTACTTCTGGCCTCCTGAGATCCAAGCAGAACATGTTACAGAAGAGTAGAGCGCAGAAATCCACCGAATGGCAGCTTACAGCTAAAAAGTCGAAGGTATCCACGCCTTACATGACCAAACGTAACATAACAGTACCCTACGTACCTCAGCCTAACGTGCCGAATAGACTACAGCTGGTCTCCAAAGAGCCAAGCAGAACATACTGGAACAGAGTAGAGTGCAGTGATACCCCGCATTGCAGTGTGTGGCACAAAAGTCAAAGAAATCCATACCTAACCTCTCCTAACGTAGCCAAGCCAATCGTATCGTAGCTAAACATAACGTGCCGAGAATAAAGTTGTTGGCATCCACAGCGCCAAGCAGAGAACATTAGAGTACAGTGGAGCGCAGAAATCCACCGAATAGCAGTGCGTAGCGCAAAAGTCGGAGCTATGCCTCCTTATCCTAACCAAACGTAACAAAAGCAGTCGCAACGTAAGGAAACCTAGCGTGCCAGGACCACCGCTGCTGGCCTCACGCGGTCTAATCATATTACAGCAGAGCAGTGTAGAGCGCTGTAGTCGTCCGAATAGAAGTGCATAGCGCAAAAGTCGAAGGCGTCCTAACCAAACGTAGCCAATCCTAGACGCAACAAAGGTAAAATAACGCAACCTAACGACCCAAGACCACTATTACTGGCCTCCCCAGAGCCAAGCAGGGTACATTAGTGGCGGGAAGGGCGCAGGAATCCTTAGAATCGTATCACATACCAGAAAAGTCAAATCTAAACAAACCGAACACAGACTAGCGGATCATAACCAAACGTAGCCTAACTCAACCTAACTTGCGTCGACCGTTGTTGCTGCTATCCCCAGAGCCAAGCAGGACATACTTGTGCACAGTAGAGCGCAGAAATTCAACGAACAAGAGTGTAGAGCACATAGGTTAAAGCTACCCTGTCCAAACTTAGCCTGACCCAACCTAACCGAACGTAACCTGACTCAACATAACATGACGAGACCACTATTGTTGGACATCCCAGAGCCAAGCTGAAAATACTAGAGCAATATAGGGCGCAGAAATCCACATAACAGCAGACTATACTACTAAGGTCAAAGCTACCCTCTCCTAATCTATCCAATCCTAAGGCAACCAAACTTATCCGAATCCAACCTTCCGTGCCGCGACCACTATTGCTGGCCTCCCCAGAGCCAAGCAGAACACACTAGTGGAGAGCATAACGCAGAAGTCCATAGAATCGTAGTGCATATCAGAACAGTCGAAGTTAACCAAACCTATCCCAAACCGACGAAACATAGCCAAACGTAACGTAAGTCAAACTGACTAGCCGAGACCGCTATTGCTCCCCACCCCAAGGCGAAGGAGGGCATACCAGAGCACAGTAGGGCGCAGAAATCCACCGGATACCAGTGTACAGTGCAAAGTTGAAGCTATCCTGTCCAAACATATCCTGACACAGCCTAACCGAACGTAAACTGACACATAATAACTTGCAGAGACCGCTAATGCTGGCTTTGCCGGATCTAAGCTGAAAATATTATGGCACTCTAGGGCGCAGAAATCCACCTAACAGCAGACCGTTGCACTAACTTCGCCGCTATCCTTCCCTAACCTAAGGAATCGTGACATATCCAAACGTATCCTAGCTTTCACGATCGTGCCGCAACCACTACTACTGGCCTCCACGGAGAAAAACTGGACATACTAAAGCGCAGTAGAGCGCAGAAGTCCACCGAATAGCAGTGTACGTCACAAAAGTTAAAGCTATCCTGACAAATCTTAGACTGACCCAACCTTACCTAACGTAACATGACATAATTTAGCGTGCAGAGGCCACTCTTGCTGTCTCTCGCGGAGCCATGCTGAAGGCATTAGAGCACACTACGGAGCAGAAATCCGCCTAATACCAGACAATAACACTACGGTCATAGCTATCCTCTGCAAACCTAACCAAGCGTAACATAACCAAACGGAACCTAACAGAAACTAACTTGCCGCGACCACTATTGCTGGCCACCCCAGAGCCCAGAAGGACACATTAGTAGTGAGTACAACGCATAAATCCATATAATCGCAGGGCATATCAGAATAGTCGAAGCTACACAAACCTATCCCAAACGAACGGAACATAACCAAACATAGCATAAATCAAACTATCGAGCCGAGGCCGCTATTGCTGCCCTCCCCAGTGCCAAGCAGAACATACCAGAGCACAGTAAAGCGCCGAAACCCACCGAATAGCAGTGTACAGCACAAAAGTTATAACTATTATGAACAAACTTAGCACGACCCAGCCTAACCGAACGTAACCTGGCTCAACGTAACGAGCCGACACCACTGTTGCTGTCCTCCCCGGAGCCAAGCAGAACATGCTAGTGCACAATAGAGCGCAGAAATCCACCCAATAGCAGTGTGTAGCAAAAAAGTCAAAGCCACCATAGCCAAACATAACCTAACCTAACCTAAATAGGCATAACGTTAGAAAAACCATCGAGCCACGTACCACAATTGCTGACCTCCTCAGAGCAGAGCAGAGCATATTATAGCACAGTAGGGCGCAGAAAACGAACGAAGAGAAAACTACTGCACATAAGTCTAAGCTACCCTATCCTATCGCAACGAAACGTAAGATAACCGAACGCAACCTAACGCAGACTCTCGTGCCACGGCCGCTGCTGCTTGCCTCCACAGAGACAAACAGATGCTTGTAGAGCAATGCAGAACGCAGGTATCGACCGAATAGCAGTCTATAGCCCAAAAGTGAAAGCTATCCTAATCAGACCTTAGACAAACTAGCCAAGCCAAACGTAACATAACCGAACCTGACGTGGGGAGACATCTATTTCTGACCTGCTGAGAGTCGAGCAGAGCTCAGTAGAGCAACGTGGAGCGCAGAAATCCTCCGAATAGCGGTGTATAGCACAAAAGTCAAAGCTGCCCTCTACTTACATAGCCAAATTTTACATAACCGTGCGTAGCACAACTCAACCTAACGTGCTGCGACAAACATTACTCTCGCTCCCGGAGGCAAGCAGAGAGTAATAGTGCACAGTAGGGAGTAGAGGTCCATACAATAGCAGTGTGTAGCACAAGAGTTGAAGATATCCTAACCTAACACAACATAACCTAACCTAACCAGACGCGGTCGAAATCAACCTGACGTGCCGCGTACACCATTGCTGGCTACCCGATAGTCGAGCAGAGTATAGTAGAGCAATGTAGAGCGCAAAAATTCACCGAAGTGCAGATTACTGCACAAAAGTCTAAGCTAACCTATCCTAACCTAAGCAAACGTAACATAACCGAACGAAAGGTAGTTCAGCCTAACGAGACGAGAGCACTACTCCTTGCTTGCACACAGCCAAGTAGAATATCCTAGGACACAGTAGAGCGCAGAAATTCACCGAATAGCAGTGTACAGCACAAACGTCAAAGCCATCCTAACCAAACTTATCCTACCCTAACCTAACAAAACGTATCCTAACTCTAACAAACTTGCCACGACCGCTAATGCTGGCCTCCACAGAGGCAAGCAGAGGATAGTACAGCAATGCAGAGTGCAAGTATCGACCGAATAGTAGCGTACAGCACAAAAGTTGTAGCTACCCTAACCAAACCTGACCTAGTCAACCAATACATAGCCTCGCTCAACCTACCGTAACGCGGCCACTATTTATGGAATCCACGAAGCAATGCAGGGCATGTTAGAGCACTGGAGAAAGCAGGAATCCACCGTATAACAGTGCATAGAACGAAAGGCACAGCCATCGTAACTAAACGTTGCCTACCCTAGCCAAACCAAACGTAACCTAACACAAACTGTCAGGCCGCGACAGCCATTGCTGCCCTCCCCAGATTCGAGTAGAGTATAGTAGGGCAACGAAGAGCGCATAAACCCCCGAATAACAGAGTGTAGCACAAAATTCAAAGCTATCCTATCATAACCTGACCAATCACAACGTTACCAAACGCAACCTAACTTATCCTACAGAACCGAGACCACTGTCACTGCCCTCCTCAGAGCGAAGCAGAATATATTAGAGGAGAATAGAGCGCCGGAATCCATATGATCGCACTGCGTACCACAATATCCGAACCTGCCCAAACCTAACATAACCAAACGTACCATAACAGAACGTAGCCTAGCACCACGTAACGCGTCGATATCATTATAGCTTGCCTCTGCAGAGGCAAGCAGAATATACTAGAGAAAAGTGGAGCGCACTAATCGACTGCATTTCAGTTTATAGCACAAAGGACAAATATGTCCTTACCCAACATAACCAAACATAGCATTACCAAACCTAACCTAACTAAACCTCACGTGCATAGAACACTATTGTTGGCCTCCCAAGCGCCAAGCAGAATATATTAGCGGGAGTGGAACGCAGAAGTCCATCAGATGGCAGTGTATAGCACAAATGTCAAAGATATCCTAACCTAACCCAAACAATCCTTACCAAGCCAAAAGTAACCTAACTCAACCTAAAGCGCCGCGGCAAGTATTTCTGGCACCCCAGATCAAAGCAGAGAATATTACACCACAGTAGAGCGCAGAAATACCCGGAATTGCAATGTATAGCGCAAAACTCATAGCCACCCTAGCCAAACCAAACCTAACATGACCCAAGCAAGCTTAGCGTAACCAAATCTAACGAGCCGAGAACACCATTGCTTGGCTCCCCGTAGCCAAGCAGAATGAACTGGAGCGCAGTGGATCCTAGTTATCCTAACATAGCCATACGTGACATAACAGAACGTAGCCTCTCTCGAACCAACGTGCCGAGACCAATACGGCTGGCCTCCCCATAGACAAGCGGAATATACTAGAGCACAGTAGAATCCAGAAATGCACCGAAAAGCAGTTTATACCACGAAAGTCGAAGCTATCCGTACATAACCCAGACTAACACAGACTAACCAAACGTAGCCTTACTCAATCTAACACGTCGGGTCCACTATTACTGGCCTCCAAATCGACGAGCTAATTATAGTGGGCAATGTAGGGCTCGCAAATCACGCAATAACAGTGTACAGCGTAGAAGTCAATGCTCCATTATCCTAACCTAATCAACCGTATCATAACCGAACGTAACCTAACCGAAACTAACGTGCCGAAAGCTCTATTGCAGACCTCCCCAGAGACAAGCAGAACATACTAGAGTACCGTAGCGTGCTGAAATCCACCGAATAGCAGCGTATAGCGCAATAGCTGTAGCTATCACCTCTTCACATAGCCAACCTTGATATGACCAAACGTAACGTAACACAGCCTAGGGCGCCTGGACCACTATCGCCGGAATCGCTAGAGCCAAGCAGAGTATATCAGAGCAATGCAGGACGCTGAAAACGACAGAGTAGCAGCGGACAGCATAAAAGACGAAGCTATCCCCATCAAACCTAACCAAACCTAACATTACAAAAGGTACCGGAGCACAACTTCGCGAGCCGAGGAATTACTCCTGGCGTCCACAGATACAGCCAACGTGTGATATTGCACTGAGGAGAGCAAAAGCCCATAGAATAGCATTGTGTAGCACAAATCCTGAAGGTATCCTAACCAAGCACATCGTTACCTATCCTAGCCAAACGTAATCTGGCCTAACATAACGTGCCGCGAACACAATTGCTGTCATCCCTATAGTCGAGCGGGGTATAGTGGAGCAAAGCGGGCCGCAGAAATCCACTGAATGGCAGTGTATAGCAAAAAAGTCTAAGCTATGCTATCCTAACATGAACAATCGTATCACAACCAAACGCAACATAACTCGAACTAGCGGGTCGAGACCAATACTGCTGCCCTCCACATACCCAAGCAGAATATACTACAGCTCAGCAAAGCGCAGGGATCCACCGAATAGCGGCATATAGCGCAAAGGTCAAAGCCAAATTAACCAAACTCTACCAAACCGAACCTAACCAATGGTCACCTAACACAACGAAACGTGGGACGACCGCCATTGCTGGTCTCGCCAGAGGTAAGCAGATGCCAGTAAAGCAACGGAGAGCGCAGATATCGATCGAATGGCGGTGTGCAGCACGATAGTCAAAGTTACATAAAACAAACCTAACCTAACATAGCCACGTCAAGCGTATCCAGACTCATCCGAACCTGCAGAGACCACTATTGCTGGCTTTCCCAGAGCGAAGCAGGACACATTAGAGCACAGTAGAGCGCAGAAATCAACCGTATATGTGAGTATTGCACGAAAGTCAAAGCTACCCTATCCTAACCAGGCCAAACGTAACGTAACCAAACGTACCATAGATCAACCTGACGTGCCGCGACCACTCTTGCTGGACTCCCCCGAGACAAGCAGAACATGGTAGAGCACAGTAGAGTACAGAGGTCCAAAGGATGCCAATGTTGAGCACATATGTCAAAGCTATCCGAACGTAACCCAAACCCACGTAAGCTCACCAAACGTAGCATAACTCAACCTATAGTGCCGAGACCACAATTGCTGGCCTCCCCAGGTCTGAGTAGATCATATTACAGGAGAGTAGAGAGCAGATTTCTGTAGAATCGCGGTGCACAGCACAATAGTTGAAGTTAACGTAACCTAACATTGCCACACCTAACACAAACAATCGTAGACTGACTCAACCTAACGAGCCGAGACTACTATTGCAGGCCACCCCAGGGACAAGCAGAGCATATTGGAGCAATGTGGAGCGTAGAAACGGTCCGAAAATCAGTGTGTACAACGAAAGTCACACTTAACCAGACCTAGCCCAAACTAACGTAACGTATCCAAATGTAGCTCAACACAAAATGACGGACCGTGACCACTATTACTGGCCTCCTCAGAGCCGAGGAGAGTATAGAATAGCAACGCAGGGCGTAGGAATCAACCGAATATACGTGTATATCACAGAAGCGATAGCTATCATAGCCAAACATTTCCAAGGGTAATATAACCAAACGCACCCTAATTCAACCTACCGAGCCGAGTCCACTATTGCTGGCATACCCATCGCCAAGCAGAACATATTAGAGGAGCGTAGAGAGCAGAAGTCCATAGAATGGCAATGTTCAGCAGAAAAGTCAATGCTATCTTGACCTAACCCAGATTAACCTAATCTAACGAAGCGTAACATAACTCAACCTAGCTTCCCGAGACCACTATTGCTAGCCTCCCTTGAGCCACGCAGAATATTGTAGAACACAGCAGCGCGCAGTAATCCACCGCACTGCAGTGTACAGCACAAGAGTCAAAGACATTCTGACCTAACATGCCCTAACCTAACCTAACCGAACGTAGTCTACCTGTACAGAACGTGCGGCGACAACAATTGCTGGCCTTCGGGGAGTCGAGCGGAGTATAGTAGATCAATGTGGAGCGCAGAAATCCACCGAATTGCAGTGCACAGCGCAGCAGACAGAGATATGCTGACCGAACCTAACCTAACCTGACGTAACCAAACGTAATATAACCAAAACATACGTGCCACGACCGCTATTGCTGGCCTCCTAAGAGACAAGCGGCTGCTAGTACAGCAACGCAGAGCGCAGGTGTCGACCGAATAGCAGTGCACAGCACAAAAGTCGAAGGTACCATATCTTATCATAATCATACGCAACACAACACAACGTAGCTTAGCTCAACCTAACGTGTCGAGAGAACTATTCCTTGACACCCCAAAGCCGAGCAGAATTTACTGGAGTGCAGTATAGCGCAATAATCCACCGCATTTCTGTGTGGAACACAAGAGTGGTCGATATCCGAATCTAACCTGTCCTACCCTAACCTAACCGAACGTAGAATAACTAAGCATAAGTTGCCGAGGCTACTATTGCTGGCCTTCCCAGAGCCAAGCAGCACATACTAGAATACCGTAGATTGCAGAAATCCACCGAGAGACAGTGTACACAACGTAAGTCGTAACTATCCAAACGAAACGCAGGCAAACGTATACTACCCAAACGTAGCCTAACTCAGCCTAACGAGCCGATATCACTATTACTGGACCCCCCATCGACGAGCAGATTATAGCAGAGCGATATAGGACGCACGAACCACAGAATAACAGTGTACAGCATAATAGTCGAAGCTATTTCGCCCGAACCTGGACAAACGTAGCAAAACCTAACGTAACCTAACACAAACTAACGTGCCGAGACCGCAACTGCTGCCCTCCACGGAGACAAGCAGATCATACTATAGCACAGTTGGCCGCAGAAATCCACTGAATTGCAGCGCGTAACACAAAAGTAAAAGCTAACCTGGCCAAACGTAGCCTAACCTTACCTATTCGAATGTAACTTAATAAAACCTCACGTGCCGCGAGCGCGGTTGCTGGCATCCCCAAGGCCAAGCAGGGCATGGTAGAGGAGCGTAGAGTGCAGAAGACCATAGAATGGCAATGTTTAGCAGAAAAATCAATGCTATCCTTACCTAACCCAGACTAACCTGACACATCAAAGCGTAACATAACCCAACCTAACGTACCGAGACCACTACTACTAGCCCCCACACAGCCACGCAGAACATACTAGGACACTGAAGGGCGCAGTAATCCACCGGACTGCAGTGTACAGCACAATTGTCAATGGCATTTTAACCTAAACTGTCCAAACCTAACCTAACCGGACGTAGAATAACAGGACGTATCGTGCCGCGACCACATTTGCAGGTCTACCGGGAGTCGAACAGAGTGTAGTAGATCAATGTAGAGCGCAGAAATCCACTGGATTGCAGCACATCGCCCAAAAGACAGAGATATGCTGACCAAAAGGAGCCTAACCTAACCTAACCAAACGCAACATAACTCGAAGGAACGTGCGACGGCCGCTATTTCTAGACACCCCAGAGACGAGCAGATAGTAGCAGAGTAACGCAGAGCGCAGATATCGACCGAATAGCACTGTATGGCATAAAGGTCAAATCTACCCTACCCAAACCTAACCTAACCTGGAAAAGCCAACCGTAACCTAACTCTAACTAGCGCGCCGAGACCACTATTGCAGGCCTCCCGAGTGCCAAACAGAGAAGAGAAGAGCAATGTGGAGCGCAAGAATCCACCGAATAGCAGTGTACTGCACAAGAGCTTAAGCTACCCTATCCTAACCTAGCCAAACGTAACATAACCAAACGTAACGTAACTCAGCCTAACGTGCGGCGACCACTACTGCTGGCCTCCCGATAGTCGAATAGAGTATCGTAGAGCAATGCATAGCTCAGAAATCCACCGAGTTGCAGTGTACAGCACAAAAGTAAAGCTACAGTGTCGTAACCAAATCAAACGTGACATACCCAAAGGCAACATAACTCAGGCCATCGTGCCGAGACCAATACTGCTGGCATCCCTATGGCCAAGCAGAGTAAACTAGAGCAAAGCACATCGCCGAAATCCACCGAATATCAGTGTATAGCGCAAAGGTCGAAGCCATCCTATCAAAACTTAACCAAACCTAACCTAGCCAAGCGTAACAGAGCCCAACCTAACCCGCCACGGCCGCCGTTGCTGGTCTCCCCAGAGACAGGCACATACTAGTAGAGCAACGCAGTTCGAAGACATCGACCGAAAAGCAGTCTACAGAACACAGACAAAGATACACTAACCAAACCTATCCGAACCTAGTCAAGCCGTGCGTAACATAACCCAACCTTACGTGCCGAGACCACCAATGCTGACCTCCCCAGAGCCAAGCAGAATATACCAGAGCACAGTAGACTGCAGGTTAGCCGCATTGTAGTGTACAGCGTAATAGAAAGTGATATCCTATCATAACCTGGCCTGACCAAACGCAACCAAACGTAGCAAATCCGAACCTAACGTCTCTAGCCCGCTATTGCTGACATCCCCATCGCCAAGTTGGGCATATTACTGGACAGTAGAACACAGAGGTCCATAGAACGGCAGCGTATGGTACGAAAGTTAAAAGTAGCCCAATCTAACCCAAACAAACCTAACCTAACCGGACGTAAGCTGACACGACGTTACTCGCCGCGGCCACTATTTCAAGCATTCCCAGAGCACAGCAGGTACTATTAGGTCACAGTGGAGCGCAGAAATACGCCCAATAGCAGTGTAAAGCAGAAAAGTCAAAGCAATAACCTCCTAACCTAACCAAACGTAACATAACACAGCATAAAGTGCCGAGACCATTATTGCTGACCCCAGAGCAAATCAGAATATACTAGAGGAAAGGAGAACGCAGAAATTCGCCGCACTGATGTGCAAGGCACAAAAGTGAAAGCTGTTCTAACCAAGCCTAAACAAACCTAACCAAGCTAGACGCATCATAACTCAACTCAACGTGCCAAGAACACTACTCCTTGCGTCCACAGAGACAAGCGGTGTGCGATAGCGCACAGAAGTGTGCAGGAGTCCATAGAATGGCAGTGCGTAGCACAAAAGTAGAAGGCATCCTTTCCTACCACAACGAATCCTAACCAAACGAAACGTAATCTGGCACAACCTAACGTGCCGCCACCACTATTGCTGGCGTCCCGAGAGCGGGGCAGAGTATAGTAGAGCAATGCAGAGCGCAAGGATCCACCGAATAGCAGTGTATAGCACAAAAGTGGAAGCCATGATAGCCAAACTGAGCCAAACCAAACCTACCCAAGCGTAACTTAACTGAACCAAACATCATACGATCGTTACTACTGGCCTCCCAGAGACAAGCAGATGCTAGTAGAGCAATGCATTGTGCAGGTATCAACCGAATAGCAGTGTACAGCGCAAGAGTTAGAGCTACTCTAACCAAATATGCCCGAAACCTAGCAAGGCCACGCGTAACCTAATACAAACTTACGTGCTGAAACCGCCACTGCTGGCCTCGCCAGAGCCAAGCAGAACACACTAGAGCACAGTAGAGCGCAGAAGTCCCCCGAAAATCAGTCTCTACCGCTAAAGTCAAACCAATCCGTACCTAACCCAATCTAACGTGTCCTCACTAAACGCAGCCTAACTCAACATAACGTGCCGAGACAGCTATTACTGGCCTCTATAGAGACGAGCAGAGTACAGCAGAGCAACGCAGAGCGTAGAAATGCTTGAATCAGCGGTGTATGGCGCAAAAGTCAAAGCTACCCTATCCCAACATGACCAATCGTAACATTACCTAACGTATCCTAACAAAACCTATCCTGCCATGACCACCATTGCTGGCATCCCCACAGTCGAGCAGAGTGTAGTAGAGCGGAGTACAGCTAACAAAGCCACCAAATAGCGATGTACTGCCCAAAAGTCAAAGATATCCTGACCTAAGCAGACCTAACCTGACCTAACCAAACGTTGAATAACTGAACCGAACGTGCCGCGTACACTATTGCCGGCTTCTCCAGAGACAAGCAGAACATGATTGAGCACAATTGAGCACATAAGTCCGTATAATATAAGTGTTCAGCACATATGGCAGTGCTGTCCTGAACTAACCCAATGTAACCTAACATAACCAAGCGTAATCTATCTGAACCTAACATGCCGCGACCGGTATTGCTGGCCCCCACAGAGCCAAGCAGAGCATAATGAAGGAGTGTCAGGCGCAGGAATCACTAGAATCACAGTGCAAGCGGATAAGTCGATGCCTTCCAATCCATACAAATGCTAACTCAACCTAACTAAACGTATCCAACCTAAACCTAACGTGCTGAGACAACTATTGCGGCCCTCCCCGTCGCCAACCAGCGCACATTAAAGGAGAACAGAGCGCTTACGTCCATAGAATGTCATTGCGTATCACGAAAGTCAAAGGTACCTCAACCTAACCCTAACAATCCTAACATAACCAAACGTAACCTATCTCATCCTACAGCGCCGCGGCCGCTATTTCTGGAATTCCCAAAGCAAAGAAAGGAAAACTAGGTCACAGTAGGGCGCAGAAGTCTACCGAACAGCAGTGAACAACAGAAAGGTGAAAGCTACCTTGGCCTCACATAACCAAGCGTAGCACAACCCAACGTAACATGACCAAACACGATAGGCTGAGTTAGGTCACGTCTGGTTAGGTCAGGTTAGGTTACGTTTTGTAAGGATGGCTTTTTCTTTTGCGCTATACACTGCCATGCGGTGGATTTCTGCGCTCTACTGTGCTGTAGTGTATTCTGCTTCGCTATGTGGCGGTCAACAGTATTGGTATCGGCACGATGGACTAAGTTATGTTGCGTTCGGTTGTGTTATGGTTGATTAGGTTAGGATAGGATGGCTTAGACTTTTGCGCTGTACATTGATATTCGGTGATCTCCTACTCTCTACTCAGCTCGGCTGTGCTCTGTTCGACACTCGGGAGGCAAGAAATAGTGGTCGCCCCTCGTTAGGTTGAGTTATATTACGTTTGGTTAGATTTGGATACGCTGTGTTTGGTTAGGATGGCTTTGACGCTTGTGCTACGCACTCCTATTCTATGTACTTCTTCTTTCTGCTGTGCGCTATCGCACTGTGCTCGTCTCTGTGAACGCCACGAATAGTGCCGTCGGCGCGTTATGTTGAGCTTCGTTACCATTGGTTAGGCTAAGTTTGGTAAGGCTTGGTTGGGAAATCTTTGACCTTTGTGCTTTAGACTGCTATCTGGACGATTCCAGCGATCTACATTGGTCTGCCATACTCTGCTTAGCTCTCGTGAGGCTAGCAATAGCGGTCGTTGAATGTCGGTATTGGTTACGTTACGTCCGCTTATGTTACGTTGTGGTACGTTAGGAGAGGATAGCTTCGGCTTTTGCGCTATACACAGCTACTCGGTGGATTTCTGCGCTCTACTGTAATCTAATATACCCTGATTTGCTCTGGGAATACTGGAAATTGGGGCCGCGGCGCGTTAAGTTCTGTTAGGATACGTTTGGTTAGGTTACGTTTTCTGGGGTAGGTTGGGATGTCTTTCACTTTTGTAGGATACAATGCCTTTCTACGGACCCCTGCCTTCTACTCATCTCTAATATGCCATGCTTGGCGATGGGGACGCCGGCAATAGTGCTCTCGTCACGTCAGTTTGTGTTCTCTTTCGCTTGGTTGGTTTACGCTTGGCTAGGTTCGGACAGGATAACCTTGACTTTTACGTTATACACTGCTACTCGGTGGACTTCTACCCTCTGCATTGCCCTACAATACTCTGCTCGGCTCTGGAGAGACCAGCAGTAGCTGTCGTGGCGCGATAGGTTGAGTTAGATTTCGTTCGATTAGGTTAGGTTAGGTTACGTTTGGTAAGGATGGCTTCGACTTTTGTGTTATGTAATGCTTTTCGGGAGATTTCTGAACTCTACTTTGCTCTAATATGTTCTGCTTGGCCCTGGGAAGTCCAGCAATTGATGTCTCGACTCGTTACGTTTAGTTATTCTTCGTTCGGTTTCGTTATTTTAGGGCAGGGTAGGTTAGGATAACTTTGACGTTTGTGCTATACACTTCTATTCGGCTGCTTTCTGCGTTGTACTGTGCACTAGTATATTCTTCTTGGCTATTGGGAGGCCGGCAATTGTGGTTTCGGCATGCCAGCTTTATTCAGGCTGCTATTCGGTGGATTTCTGCGCTCTGCTGTGCTCTAATATGCTCTGCTTAGCGCTGGGGAGGCCATTAATGGCGGTCTCGGCACGTTTGGTCGAGATACAGCTTGAACCACGTTAAGCTTGGTTAGTCTAGGTTTGGATGGTTTGGTTAGGTTAGTTGTGTCTTGTGTGCTATACACTGCTGTTCGGACGAATTCAGAGGTATACACTGCTCCCCTTTACTCTGCTTAGCTCTTGCGAGACCAGCAACCACGGTCGTGGCACGTAGGTTCGTGTTACGTTACGACTGCTTATGATACGCTTGGTCAGATTTGGAAAGGATAGCTATAACTTTTGTGCTGTACGCTGCATATCGGTGGAGTCCTGCGTTCTACTGTGCTCAAATATGCTCTGCTTAGCGCTGGGGAGGCCATTAATGGCGGTCTCGGCACGTTTGGTCGAGATATAAGTCGTGATATGCTGCGTTTCGTTAGGTTACGTTTGATTAGGATAGGATAGGATAGCTTTAACTTCTGCGCCGTACAACGTAATTCGGTGGATTTCTGCGCCTCACTTTTCTCTAATACGTACTGCTTGGCGTTGTGGATGCCAACAATGGTGTTCTCGGCACGCTGAGTAGAGTTAGGATACGTTTGGATGTGCTTTGCTTGGATAGGTTCACCTACGATATCTATGGCTTTTGTGTCGTACACTGCTATTCAATGGATTTCTACGCCCTCTTGTGCGCTAGGACATTCTGCTTCGCTTAGGGGAGGTAAGCAATTGTGGCCCTTGCACGTTAGGTTGGGTTAAGCTGCGTTCGGCTATGTTATGTTCCGACAAGTTAGGATAGGGTAGCTTCTACTATTGTCCAATGCACTATGATTCTCTGTATATCTGCGCTCTACTCTCCTCCGGTTTGTCCTGCTTGGCCACGGGGAGAGAAGAGATAGTTGTCTGGGCACGATAGGATGAGTTAGGTTAAGTTTCGCTACTTTACGTTTGGTAAGGTTAGGGAAGGGTAGCCTTCACTTTAGTGCTGTACACTGCTATACGGTGGACTTCTGCGCTCTACAGTGCTGTATGTTCTGCTTGGCTCTCGCGAGGTCGGCAATAGTGGTCTCGGCACGGTACGTTATGGCAGGTTACGTTTGTTTATACTACGCTTGTATAATTTACGATAGGATAGAGTTGACTTTTGTGCCATACATTCCTCCTCGGTGGGTCCCTGCGCTCTACGTTGCTCTACTATACTCTGCTCGTCCCTGCGGTGGCCAGTAACAATGGCCCCGACACGTTAGTTTGAGTGATGCTGCGTTTGGCGTATGTTACGTTTTGTTGGGTTAGGATATGATAGCTTAGACTTTTGTGCTCTGCAATGCGCTTCTGTGGATAGCGGCGCTCTGCACATCTCTACTATACTCTGCTAATCCTTGGGAGGCTAGAAATAGTGGTCGCGGCATGTTAGGTTGATTCATTGTACGTTTGGTTATGTTAGGCTACGTAGCGTGAGGTTCGGATGGCTTTCACTTTTGCGCTACACGCTGCTATTCTATGGGCGTCTGCGCTCCACTGTGCGCTAGCTCAAGCCGCTTGTGCCTGGGGACGCTAGGAATAGTGGTCGCGGCTCGTTTGTTTGGGTTATGTTACTTTTGGTCTGGTAAGGTTAGGTTAGGCTTTGTTAGGTCAAGATAGGTTTCACATACGTGCTCAGCACTGATCTTCTACGGACCTCATTGCTGCGCTGTGCTCTACGGCAGCAGTAGAGGTCGCGGCTCGTTCGGTTGGTTTATGTTACGCGTGGTCAGACAGGTTACGTTAGGTTAGGTCAGAATATCTCTGACTTTTGCGATATACACTGCAATGCGGTCGATTTACACACTATACTGAGCTCTAGTGTATTGTGCTTTTCACTGTGGAGGCCGGTAATAGTGGCCCCGGCACGTTAGGTTGGGTCAGGTTACGTTTGGTCGTGTTACGTTTGGTTAGGTTAGGACGGGATAGATCCGACTTTCGTACGATAAACAGCTATTCGGCGGATATCTTCTATCTACTGTGCCCTAATATGCTCTGCGTGGCTCTGACGAGGCCAGCAACAGTGTCCTCGGCAAGTCAGGCTTTGCTATGTTAAGCTTCGTTTGGTTAGGTTGGTCTGGATTACGTTAGGACAATTTTGACATTTCTGCTGTACATTGCCATTCGATGGACTTCGACTTTCTACGCTCCTCTAATATGTTTCGCTTGACAATAAGGAGGCCAGCAGTAGTGGACTCGTCTCGATTATGTTTAGTTGGTTTACGTTTGGTTATGTTAGGATAGGTCAGGTGAGATTAGGATATCTTTGACTTTTGCGCTGTACGCTGCTATTCGGAGGACTTCTGCCCTCTTTGTTGCTCTACTGTGCTCTGCTAGACTCTGGGGAAAGCAGCAATAGAGATCGTGGCACGATTGGTTGTGTTAGGTTACTTTCGGCTACGTAAGGTTAGGTTGAGTTTGGACAGGATGGCTTTGACCTTCGTGCTATACACTGCTATACGGTGGCTTTCTCCACCCTTCTTTGAGTTACTACAATCTGCTCGAGTATAGGGCGGCCAGAAATTATGGTCACGGCACGTTATGTTTGGTTAGGCAACGTTTGGTTTTGTTGCGTTAGTCTGGGATAGCCTTGAATAGCTTTGGATTACGTAGTATACACTTTTTTTCGGGGGATTATTGTGATCTACTGTACTCTAGTATGTTCTGCTTGGCCCTGGGGAGGCCAGCAATAGCGGTATCTGCACGTTAGGATGAGATGGACAGCTCTGACTCTTGTGCTATACACCGCCACGTGGAGGATTGCTGCGCTCTACATTGCTCTAATATGATCTGCTTTGCTCTGGGGAGGCCAGCAACAGTAGTCTCGGTAACTTATGTATAGTTGGTCTGCGTCCGGTTAGGTTAGGCTAGGACATGTTAGGCTAGGGTATCTTCCACCCTTGTGCAACACGCAGAAATGCGGTGGGTAATTGCGCTCTACTCTGCCCCAGTAAATTCTGCTTGGCTCTGCGGAGCCAAGCAATATTTGTCTCCGCGCATTAGGTTAAGTTATGTTACGTTTACTTATTTTACGTTTGGATAGATTAGGATTGGATAAAGTCCACTTTTTGCTCTACATTGATATTCCGCGGATTCCTGCGCCATACATTGCTCTGCTATGTTCAGCTCAACTCTCGGGATGTGAGTAACAGTGGCCGTGGTTCGTTATGTTGTGTCACATTACGTTTGGTTATGTTACGTTAGGTTACGTTTGGTTAGGATGGCTTTGACTTTTGTGTTAAACACTGTTATTCGGCGGACTTCTACGCTCTACTGTCCTCTAGTACGTTCTTCATGTCTCTGGGGAAGCCATTAATAGCGCTCTCGTCGTGATAGGTTGAGATAGGGTACGTTTGAATAGGTCATGGTAGCTCTGGTTTGGTTTGGGTTGCTTTGACTTTACAACAATACACAGCGGTGTTATAGGTTTCTGCGCTATACTCACCGCTATTATGCTCTGTTTGGCACTGTGGAGCCAGCAATACTGGTCGAGGCACCTTAGCTTGGGACCGGTCACGTTTGGTTAGGTTAGGTTTGTTTGGGTTTGGTCAGGGTAGCTGTGATATATGTGGTCAACACGGATATCCCATAGGCTCCTGTGCTCTACTGTGCTCTATCATATCCTGTTACTCTCTGGGGAAGCCAGCAATAGTGCTCGCGGCATGTCAGGTTCAGTTATTCTACGCTTGGTTATGTCAGGTTATGTCTGTTGTGGTAAGGATGTGCCTGACAATTGTGCCATACACTGCTATTCGCTGGATTTCTGAGCTCCACTGTGACCTAATACCCTCTGCTATGCTGTGGGAGGTCAGAAATGCCGGCCGCGGCAGGTGAGGTTGTGTTAGTTTACTCTTGGCTAGGTTACGTGCGTTTGGGATAGGCTATGGTATCACTGACTTTTGTGTTACGCACTGCCATCCTATAGACTTCGCCAATCCACTCTCCTCTAATATGTCCTGCTTTCCTCTGGGGAGGACAGCAATAGTTGCCTAAGCACAATATGATGAATTAGGTTGCGTTTGGTTTTGATATGTTCGGTTATGTTAGGTAAGGATATCTTTGACTTTTGCACTCTAAACTGCAATGGTGAGGACTACTGCTTTCTGCTTTACTCTGGTATGTTCTGCTTGACATTGGAGAGGAAAGCAATATTGGACTCGGCACGTTAGGTTGAGCTACGATACGTTCGACTGTGTTTGCTTTGGCTATGTTAGGATCGGGTAGCGTCAACTCTTGTGCTATACACCGCGATTCTATGGATCTCTGCGCCATTCTCTCCTCTAATATGTTCTGCTTTGCTTTGAAGTGGGCAGTGATAATGTCCTCGGCACGTTAGGATGTGTTATGCTACGCTCGGTGACGTTACATTTTGCTATGTTTGGATACGATAGCTTTGACTTTTGTTCTATACACTGACAAACGGTGGATTTCTGCGCTCTACTGTACTTTAATGCGTTCTGCTTGGGTCTGGGGAGGACAGCAATAGTGGCCTCGGCACGTTATGCTGTGTTATGTGACGCTCGGCTTGGCTGGGTTTTGTTAGGTTCGGTTTGGATAGCTTCGACTTTTGTGGTATACACTGCTATTCTGTCGATATCTACGCTCTGCATTGATCTACCAGCCACCATGTCTCGTGGGAGGCCAGCAATTGTGGTCGTGACACGATTGCTTTAGCTATGCTACGTTCAGTTTGGTTAGGTTAGGATAAGTTCGATTAGTGTGACTTGGACTTTTGTGCTATACACTGCTATTCTGTGCATTTCTGGTCTCTTCTGAGCTCTAGTATATTCCGCTTCGCCATGTGGAGGCCATCTATAGTGCTCTCCGCATGTTAGGCTGAGGTACGTTGTGTATGGTTATGTTACGTTTGATTAAGTTAGGCAATGATGGCTTTGACTTCCGACCTATGCACTGTTATTCGGTGGATTTCTGCGCTCTACTGTGATCTAATATTCTCTGATTTGCTCTGGGGCCAGATGTAGTCGCCGCAGCACGTTTGGTATAATTACCCCAAGTATGGTTATGTTACGTATGGTTAGGTCAGGATAGAGTAACTTTAACTTTTGTGCTATACACTGTTAATCGGCCGAACTCTGCGCTCTTCGTTGCTCTACTATACCCTACTTGTCTATGGGGAGGCCAAAAATGGCGGTCGCCGCACGATATGTTGCCTTATGTTACGTTTTGTTAGGTTAGGTTAGGTTAGGCTTAGATAGGATGGGTTCTGCTCCTGGTTTGCTCAGTGATATTCTCTGAATTTCTGCGCTCTACTGTGCTCTGATATGTTCTGCTTGGCCTGGGGAGGCCAGCCATAGTGGTCTCGGCGCCAGTGGTTGATATATTCCACGTTTTGTTAGGTTAGGATAGGACAGGTTAGGTAAGGGTACCCTTGGCTTTTGTACTGAACACTGCTGTTCGGTTGATATCTGCGCTCTGGGTTGGTCCACCAGCATCTGCTTTTCTCTGGGTGGTCAGCAATGGTGGTCTAGGCACGTTGTGTTTAGATAGTTTACGTTTGGTTTGTTTACCATAATTCAAGTTAGGTCAAATTTCTTTGACTTCTGCGCAATACACTGCTATTCGGTGGCTTTCTGCGCTCTACTGTGCTCCAGTCTATTCTGCTTTTCGCTAGGCAGGCAGGCAACCGTGGTCCAGTTACATCAGCCTGAGTTAGGCTACGTCCGTTTATAACACGCTTGGATATGTTATTATAGGGTAGAATTAACTCCTGCGCTACAGATTGCTCTTCAGTGTATTTCCACGTACTACATTGCTCTACTATACTCTCCTCGACTCTGGGCAGGCCAGTAACAGTGGTCTCGGCACGTTAGGTTGGGTTAGGTTACGTTCGGTGTTACCATATTTTGTTGTGTTAGGCTAGGATAGCTATGACTCTTGTGCTGTACACAGCTATTGGGTGGATCCCTGTGCTCGACTGTGATCTGATATACACCGCTTTGCCCTGGGGAGGCCAGCAATCGTAGTCTCGGCAGCTTATGTTGAGATAGGCTACGATTGATTATTTTACGTTTCGCACGGCTATGATAGAATAGCTTAGACTTTTGTGCTATATACAGCTATTGGGTGGATTTCTGCTCCTTGCATTGATCTAATATGCTCTGCTTTGGTCTGTGAGGCCAACAATATTAGTCTGGTCACGTTATTTTTAGTTAGGCTACGTTTGGTTAGGTTAGGAGAGGATAACTTTGACTTTTGAGCCATACGCTGCAATTCGGTGAAATACTGCACTCTACATCGCTCTTCTATACTCTGCCCGACCATGTAGTGGCCAGCATTGGTGGTCGTGACACGATTGGTTTATTTCGCTTACGTTTGGTTTGGCTAGTTTGGGTTAGGTTTGGTCAAGATTGCTATGACTTTTCTGCTGTTCACTGCTATTCGGAGGATTCCTCTGCTATTCGTTGCTCTACAATACTCTACTCGATTCTGGGGAGGACAGTAATGGGGTTCGTGTCTCTATTGGTTGTGCTAGGATAGGCATGGTTGCGGTAGTTTAGGCTAGGTTTGGCAAGGATGTCGTTGCCTTTCGTGCTATACGCTGCTGTTCGGTGGATTCCTACCGCCTACTGTGCTATAGTAAGCTCTGCCTGTCTATGGGGAGGCCAGCAATTGTGGTGTCGGCACGTTTGACTGCGCACCGTTGGTACGGGTTAGGTTTGGTCAGATACTCCTTTCGTGGTACAGACTGCTATTCGGTGGATGCGTGCGCTCAGCTATCATCTACTATAATCTGTCCGCCTCTGGGGTTACCAGCAACATTGCTAGTGGCGCGATACGTTGAGTTATGTTACGTTTGGTTATGCTACGTTTCGATAGGTTAGGAAAAGATAATATCTACTTTTGTGGTATAGACGGCCATAAGATGTATTTCTGCGCTCTACATTGCACTACTATACTCTGCTCGTCTATGGAGAGGCCAGTAATAGTTGTCACGGCACGCCAGGTGCGAGTTAGGATACGTTCAGTTTTGTTATGTTAGACTAGTTTGGCTAAGGAAAACTTTGACTTACGTGGTATACACTGTTCTTCGGTGGATTTCTGCTCTCTTCTGTGCTCTGCTATGCTTTGCTCGCCTATGGGGAGGGCAGTAATGGTGGTCTCGGCACCTTAGGTTAAGTTAGGGTAAGTTTGGTTAGGCTATGTTAGCCTGGGTTTCGTTTGGGTATCCTCGACTTACGAGGTATATACTGTTTTTCGGTGGAATTCTGCGATCCGCTGTGCCCTAGTGTATTCTGATTGGCTATGGCGAGGCCAGCAGTATGGCTCCCGTCACTTTAGGCTGAGTTAAGTTGCGTTTGGTTAATATACGTCTGGTGTGGTTAGGATTGCATAGCTGCACTCTTCGACGGATTTCTGGGCTCTACAACGATTTACTATGCTCTGCCCGACTCTCCGGAGGCCAGCAATTGTCGTCGCGGCACGATAGGTTGTGCTAGGATGGGTTCGGATAGGTTAGGTTACGCTGCGTTAGGATTGAATAGCTTTGACTTTCGTGTTATAAACTGTTATTCAGCAGAATTCTGCACTCTATACGCTCCACCATACTCTGCTCGAATCTGGGGAGCCCAGCAATAGTGGCCCCGGCACGATATTTCGAGATATGTTGCGTCCGGTTGTGTTACGATTTACTAGGCTAGAAAACGGCGGCCTTCACCTTTGCTCTATACACTGGTGTTTGGTGAACATCTGCGCTCTACTGTGCTATAATAAGTTCTACTTTTCCCTGGGGCGCTCAGTGATAGTGGTCTATGCTCGTTATAATGGGTTAGGTAACGGTTGGCTATGTTATGTTTAGTTAGTTTAGGCAAGGATGGCACTGACTTATGTGCTGTACACTGCTTTTCGGCGGATCGCTGCGCACTACTGTAATCGAATATTCTCTGCTTTGCTCTGGGAGGCCAGAGATTGTGTCCACGGCGCGTTAGGTTTGGTTGGGTTACGTTTGGCTCGATTAGGACAGGATACCCTTGTCCTTTATGCTGTACACTGCTTTTCGGTGGATTTCTGAGCTCTACCGTGCTCCAGTATATTCTGCTTGTCTCTAGGGAGGCCAGCAATAGTGGTCATGACACGATAGCTTGTGTTAGGCTACGTTTGGTAATGTTACGATTGTTTAGGGTAGTAGTGGGTAGCTTCAACTTTTGTGCTATACACCGCTATTCGGACGATGTCTGCGACTTACATTGCTCTACTGTACTCTGTTCGGCTCTGGGGAGGCCAGTAAGAGTGGTCTCTGCGCGTCAGTTTGAGTTAGGCAACGTTTGGTTAATTTATGTTAGTTTCAGCTAGGTATGGATAGCTTTGACTTTTGTGCTTTACACTGCTATAAGTTGAATTTCTACGCTCTACTGTGCACTAGTATGTTCTGATTGGCTCTGTGGAGGCCAGCAGTGGTTGCCTCGGCACGCAAGTTTGAGTTAGGTTACGTATGTCTTGGCTATGTTCGGACATGTATGAGAGTATAACTTTCACTTTTGTGCTATACACTGCTTTTCGGCCGATATCTGTCAACTGCATGGCTCTACTAGCGTCTGCATATCTCTGGGGAGTACAGCAATTGCGGTCGTGGCAGGTTTGGTTGAGACATGTTACGCTTGATTAGGTTAGGTTAGGTTAAGTTTGGTTAGGATGGCTTTGACATTGTTGTTATGCACTACTATTCGGCCGTTGTCTGCGCTCTGCATTGCTCTACTAGCATCTCCTTGGCTCTAGGGAGGCCGGCAATTGTGGTCGTGACACGATTGCTTTAGCCAGGTTACGTTTGGTTAGGTTAGGTTTGGCTAAGTTTGGTTATGATCGCTTTGACTTTCATGTTACACTCTGCTGTTCTATGGACTTCTGCGCTCTTCTTAGCCCTGTCGCACTCTTCTTGCCTCCGTGACGCCTAGAGCAGTGCTCTCGTCACGTTAGGTTGAGTTATGTTACTTTCGGTTGTGTTAGGTTTGGTTGGGTTTGGTTAGCATAGCTTCGACTTTTGCGCTAAACACTGCTGTTCGGACGATTCGAGCGTTCTACATTGCTCTGCTATACTCAGTATAGCTGTCGTGATGCCAGCAGTAGCGGTCGTAGCACGTCACGTTGCGTTCCATAACGTCCGCTCATGTCACGTTTGGTTAGGGTAAGATAGCATAGCTTCGATTATTGTGCTGTACACCGCTATTCTGTGGATTTTCGCGCTCGACTGTGCCCTAGTATATTGTGCTTGGTTATGGTGAGGCGAGCAGTACTGGTCTCGGCACGTTAGTCTGAGTTATGTTGCGTTTGGCTATGTTTCGTTTAGTCAGGTTAGGGCAGGATAGCTTAGACTTTTGTGCTATACACCGCTATTGGGTGGATTTCTGCAATTTACTGCGCTCTACTGTACTCTGCTCGACCGTGGGGTGGCGAGTAATGGTGGCATCTGCGCGTTAGGTTGAGCTAGGCTACGTTCGGTGTGGTTGTGCTAGTCTGGGTTAGGCTTGGATTGCTCCGAATTTCGTTGTATACGCAGTTTTTCGGTGCATTTCTGCGATCTGCTTTGTTCTAGTATGTTCTGCTTGCCTCTGTGGAGGCCAGCAGTAGAGGTATCGGCACGTTAGTTTGAGATAGATTACGTAAGGTAATGTTAAGTTTGGTAAGGTTAGGATAGGCTAGCTTTGACTTATGTGCTATAAAACGATACTCGTTGGACTTCTGCGCTCTGCATTGCTCTAATATGCTCCGCTTGGATCTGTGGTGGCCAACAGTAGTGGTTGCGGCACGTTACTTTGGGATATGCTACGTTTGGCTATGTTTCCATTTGTTATGTTAGGAAGTGGTTGCGGCACGTTACTTTGGGATATGCTACGTTTGGCTATGTTCCATTTGTTATGTTAGGAAAGGATGGCTATACCTTTTGTGCTATACGCTGCTATTCTGTTAATTTCCGCGCTCCGCTGTGCTATGCTATATTCAGCTTAGCCCTGGGTGGTTCAGGAATAGCGACAGCGGCACGTCGTGCTTGGTTGGGCATCGTTTGGTAAGGTTGTGTTGATTTGTGCTAGGCTATGTTAACTTCGTCTTTTCTGCTTTACGCTGCGATCCATTGGCTTCCTGCGCTCCACCACTTCTAGTATGTTCTGCTTGGCGCTGGGTAGGTCAGAGAATGCGGCCGCGTCACGTCAGGTTGGGGTGTTACGTTTGGTAATGTTGCTATTGCTTATGTTTGGAGAGAATATGTGTGACTTTTGTGATGTACGTTGCTATTCGGTGGATTCCGGTGCTCAACCGTTCTCTAGTACATTCTGCTTGGCTCTGGGTTTGTCAGCAACAGCGGTCTAGGCACATCACGTTGAGATATGGTAAGTTTCGGTATGTTAGGTCCGGTTTGGTTACGACACGGTAGCTTTGACTTTTATGCTGTACACTGTTACTCGCTCGATATCTGCACCCAGAGTTGCTATACCAGGATCTGTTTTTCTCTTGGGAGTCCAGCAATGGCGGTCGTCTCACGTTTAGTTTCGTTAGGTTACTTTCGATTGTGTCGGGATAGGTTAAGTTTGGTTACGGTGGCTTTGACTTTTGTGCTATACACCGGTATTCGGTGGACTTCTGCGCTCTTCTGTGCGCCATAACACTTTGCTTGTATATGTTGTCCCCAGGAATAATGCACTCGGCACGTCAGGTTGTGTTACGTTATGTATGGATATGTTTGTTAAAAACAGCTTTGACTTTTGTCCTATACACAGCTATGCCTACGATTTCAGCGTTATACATTGTTCTGCTCTCCTCGGCTTGGCTCTCTTGAGGCCAGCAATAGCGGCCGTGGCACGTCAGTTTTGGTTACGTTACGTCTGCTTATGTTTCGTTTGATTTGGTGAGGAGAGGATAGCTTTGACTTTTGCGCTATACAATGATATTCGTTGGGTTTCTGCGCTCTACTGTGCTCTAGTATCCTTTGCCTTTGCCCGGGGAGGCAAACAATTGCGGTCTCGGCGCGTTAGGTTGTGTTAGGATGCGTATGTTCAGGTTAGGCTTGGTTAGGTTAGGATAGGGCTGCTTTGACTTCTGTGCTATGCACCACTGTTCGGTGTATTTCTGCGCTCTACTGTGCTATAATATGCTCTGCTTCGCGCGGGGGCGGGGCAGCAATAGAGGCCTCGACTCGTTAGCTTCAGTCAGTCTACGTTTCATTAGGCTGTGTTAGGGTAGATTAAGTTACGATGATTTTGACTTTTGTACTATACGCTGCAATTTGGTGACTCTCCGCACTACACAGTGCTCCAATACATACCGCTTCGCTTCGGCATGGAAAGCAAAAGTGTTGTCGGCTCGTTAGGCTAAGCCGTGTTACGTATCGTTTCGCTAGGTTTTGACAGGTTAGTATAGGACAGCTTTGACTCTCCCGCTATACACCGCTTTACCGTTACTTTCCGCGCCCTACTGTGCTCCAATATGTTCTGCTTGGCGCTGGCGAGGCCAGCAAATGTGGCCTCGACACGCCAGGCTTATTCAGGTGTGGTTTCGCTTCGCTCGGTTGGGTAAGGTTTGTTTAGGATAGCTTTGGCTCTTGTGCTATATGCTTCTATTGGGTCGATATCTACACTCTCCATTGCAAGGTTAGGTAAGGTTTGGTTAGGATAGCTTTGGCTCTTGTGCTATATGCTTCTATTGGGTCGATATCTACACTCTCCATTGCTCTG
The DNA here is from genome assembly GCF_001483705.2 of Eufriesea mexicana. Classification (NCBI taxonomy): domain Eukaryota; kingdom Metazoa; phylum Arthropoda; class Insecta; order Hymenoptera; family Apidae; genus Eufriesea; species Eufriesea mexicana. The sequence goes on from NW_016909838.1 coordinate 71,734, forward strand.
CTAAGCTTTGTTTGTCCGTGGAGAGGCCTGAAATAGAGGTCGTGCTAGTTTGTTTGAGTTAGGTTAGGTTCGGCTTTGTTAGCGCAGGTTAAGTTTGGTTAGGATGGCTTAGACGTATGTCCTATAATCTGCTATTCGGTGGACACTTGCGCTCTACTGTGACCTTTTATGCCCTGATTTGCTCTGGGAAGCCAGAAACGGATACCGCGGCACGTTAGTTTGTGTTAGGTCACGCTTGATTAGGTCATGTTTGTGTGGGTCATGTATGGGTTACTTTGACTTTTCTGCTATATCCTGCGATCCTATGGATTTCGGAGGTCTCGTCTCCTCCAGTATGCTCCGTATGGCGATGGAGAGGCCAGGAGTAGTCAATCCGGCTCGTTAGGTTTAGTTAGTCTACGTTTGGTTATGTTAGGTTAGGGCAGGTTATGCTTTGATTTCTCTGGCTTTTCTGCTGCACGCTGCAATTTGGTGGCTTTCCGAGACCTACTGTGCTCCAGTACATTCCGCTTGTGTGAGGGGAGGCCAGCATCTGTGGCCTCGGCACGTTAGGTTATGTGACGTTTGCTTACATTACGCTTGAATAGGTCAGGACAGGATAGAGTAGCCTCTTGTCCTATCGACTGCTATTCGGTGGACTTCTACGCTCTACATTGCTCTTCTATAATCTGTTCGACTCAGCGGTGACGAGTAATTGTAGTCTCGGCACGTTAGTTTGTGTTAGTCTACGTATGGTTGCGCTAAGTTAGTTTGGGTCAGGTATGTGTAGATTTGGCTATCATGGTGCATACTGATATTCGGTGGACACCTGCGCTCTACTATGCTATACTATATCCTGCTTGGCCATTGGGATTCCAGCAATAGTGTTCGCGGCAAGTTATGTTGAACTACGCTATGTTCAGTTAGGCTCTGTTAGTTTGGGGATAGGATTGGGTAGCTGAGGCTATTCTGACATACACTACGACGCGATGGATTTCTGAGCTCTGCCATCCACTAATATGCTCTGCTTGGCTCTGGAGGGTGTAGCAATCGTTGTCGCGGCACGTGAAGTAGTGCCAGTTTGCGGTTGGTCATATTACGGCTGGCTAGGTTAGGAGGTGGTGGCGTAGACTATTGTGTAATACACTGCTATTCGGTGGATATTTGCGACCAAATCCACTCTAATATGTTCTACTTGGGTTTGGCGTGGGCAGCAATAGTGATCTCGTTACGATAGGCTGAGTTAGGCTACGTTTGGTTTCATTACGTTTGTCCCAGTTAGTTTAGGTTTGCCTTGACTTTCGTGCTATACACTGCTATGCGATTCATTTCTGCGCTCTACTATGCTGTATGTGTTCTGTTTCGCTCTGGGAAGGCCAGCAATAGTGGCTTCTGCACGTTAGGTTTAGTTACGTTACGTTTTGCTTGGCTATGTTGGGCTACGTTTGGTTGGTGCAGATGTGACTTTTGTGCCATGCACCGCTATTCGGTCGATACCTTCGCTCCGCGCTGCTCTACTAGCATCCGTTTATCTCTGAGGAGGCCAGAAATAGCGGGCGTTGAACGTGTGGTTGAGTTACGTAAAGTTTGGTTAGGTAAGGTTATGTTAACTTTGGTCAGGGTGGCTTTGACTCTCGTGCCATACACTGCTATTCGGTGGCTTTCTGCACTCTCCTTTGCTCTAGCATATTCTGCTTGGCTATGGCGAGGACAGATGTATTGTTCTCGGAAGGTTTGTCTGAGCCAGGTTTCGTTTGGTTATATTACGTTTGGTTAGGTTAGGATAGGTCAGCTTTTACTTTTGTGCTATACACTGCTATTCGCAGGATCTCTGCCCACTACGTTGCGCTACTGCAATCTGCTCGACTATAGGGCGGCCAGTAATTGTGACCTCGGCATGTTAGGTTGCGTTAGTGCGGTCTAGTTTTGGATAGCTTTGGCTTAAGTAGTATGCACTGTTGTTCGGCGGATTATTGAGATCTACTGTGATCTAGTATGTTCTCCTTGGCTCTGTGGAGGCCAGCAACAGTGGCCTCGGCACGTTAGGTTGAGTTAAGCTACGTTCGGTTGTGTTACGTATGGCTATGTTAGGATAGGGTAACTTCGACTATTGTGCTTTATACTGCGGTTCTATGGATTTCTTCGATCTGCCACCCTCTGACATGTTCTGCATGGCGATGCGGTGGCCAGCAATAGTGCACTCGGCACGTTAGGATTAGCCAGATCACGATTTGCTAGGTTATGATAGGGAAGGTTTGGTTAGGGCTTCTTTGGCTTTTGCACCATACACTGATATTTGGCGTTATCCTGCGCTGTGCTGTGCTCCAGTATATTCTACTTATCTCTGGGTAGGACAGCAATAGTGGTCTTGGCACGTTAGATTAGGTTAGGATGTGTATGGTTATATAACGTTTGGATATGTTAGGGTATGGTACTTTCGGCTTTTGTGCTATACACAGACGTTCGGTGGATTGCTACGCTCTACGTTTCTCTACTATGCTATGCTCGACTATGGGGAGGCATGTAATAGTGTTCTCGGCCAACTAGGTTGAGTCAGGCTACGTATAGATGCGTTAAGTTAGTTTGGGTTAGGTACGGATAGATTTGACTTTCGCGGTATACACTGATATTCGGTGGACTTCTACGCTCTACTATGATCTACTATATCCTGCTTGGCCCTGGGTAGTCCAGCAATAGTGGTCGCGGCACTTTATTCCGTGCTATGCTATGATTGGTTAGGCTCTGTTTGTTTGGGCTGGGCTTGGTTGTCTTAGGAATTCTCAGATACGCACTACGATTCTGTGGATCTCTGAGCTCTACTATCCACTAATATGTTCTGCTTAGCTCTGTGGAGGCCAGCGATCGTGGTCGCGGCAGTTCAGGTTTTGTTGGGTTGGGTTCGGTAATGCTACGGATGGCTATGTTAGGAGGTGGTAGCTTTGACCATTGTGCCATTCACTGCTTCTCGGTGGATTTCGGCTCTCCACAGGGTTCCAGTTTGTTCAGCTTGGCGTTGGGAAGGCTAGCAATTGTGGTCACTGCACGTCATGATGAGAGAGGCTGCGTTCGGTTAGGTTTTGTTAGCATAGGTTTGGCCAGGACAGCATTTAGTTTTGTACTGCGCACAGATGTTCCGTGGATTTCTGCGCTATACTGTTATCTGATATTCGCTGCAATGCTCTAATGCCATACAATGCTTCTCGGTGGATTTCGGCTCTCCACAGGGTTCCAGTGTGTTCAGCTTGGCGTTGGGAAGGCTAGCAATTGTGGTCACTGCACGTCATGATGAGAGAGGCTGCGTTCGGTTAGGTTTTGTTAGCATAGGTTTGGCCAGGACAGCATTTAGTTTTGTACTGCGCACAGATGTTCCGTGGATTTCTGCGCTATACTGTTATCTGATATTCGCTGCAATGCTCTCGGGTGGCCTGAAATTATGTCCGCGGCGATGTAGCTTCAGTTAAGTTGCATTTGGTTATAGTACGGTTGGTTATGTTAGGGTAGGATATCCTTGACTTCTATTCTGTACACTGCTATTCGGTAGATTCCTACGCTCATCGTTGCTCTACTATACTATACTCGACTCTGTGGGGGCCAGTAGTGGTGGTCGTGGCACGCTTGTCTGGGTTATATTACGTTTGGAGTGGCCAGCGTAGGCTAAGTTTGGTTAGGATGACTTTGTCCATTTTACTATGTACTGCTATTCGCTGGTTTTATGCCCCCTACTGCGCTCTAATATGTGCTGCATGGCTCTGGCTTGGCCAGCAATAGAGGTCTCGGGGCGTTAGGTTAGGTATTCTACGTTTGGTTAGGTTAGGATAGGACCGGTTCGCTATTAGACTTTTGTGCTATACACTGATCTGCGGTGTATTTCTGGGCTTTATTGTGCTATACTGTATTTTGCTTGGCCCTGGGGTGTCCAGCAATAGTGGTCGAGGCTCATCATATTGAGTTATGCTTCGTTCGGCTAGGCTAGGTTTGCTTAGTTAAGGACAGGGCAGCCCCGACTTTTGTGCTATACACTATTATTCAGCGGATTTCTGCGCCCTACTGTGCTCTAGTGTCTTCCGCTTGGCTCTGGGGATGTCAGCAACTATTGTCTATGCACGCTAGAATGAGATATGCTGCGTTAGGGCATGTCATGTTTGGTTTGGTTAGGCTAGGATATCTTTGACTTTTGTGCTGTACACAGCCCTTCGGTGGACTTCTGCCCACTACTTTGGTCTCATACGCTCTGCTTGCCTCTGGGGATGCCGGTAATAGTTGTCGCGGCACGTTAAGTTGTGTTAGGTTACACTTGGTTTTGCTACGATTGTCTAGGTTAGGGTATGATACCTCTGACTACTATGCTGTGCACTGCTATTCGGTGGATTTCAGCGCTCTACTATGCTCTAGTGCGTTCTGCTTGGCTCTGGGTTGGAGGGCATTTAATAGTGTTCTCTGCACGTTAGTTTGAGTTAAGCTACGTTCGGCTATGCTTCGTTCCGATATGTTAGTATCGGGTGCCTTCGTCTGTAGTGCTTTGCCCTGCGATTCTATGTATATCTGTGCTCTGCTCTCCTCTAATATGTTCTGATTGGCCATGGAGAAGGCAGGAATAGTTGTCTCGGCACGATAGGATGATTTATGGTACGTTTGGCTGCGTTACGGTTAGTCAGGTTAGGAGAGGGTAGCGTTGAGCTTTGCGCTGTACTCTGTTATACGGTGGATTCCTGCTCTATACTTTGCTCTGGTATGCCCTACCTGGCTCTGTGGCAGTCAGTAATTGTGGTCTCGGCACGCTAGGATAGGTTCGGTTGCTTTCGTTTATATTACGTTTGGACAGGTTACAATAGGATAGAGTTGACTTCTGTGCTGTACACTGCTCCACGGTGGATTTCTGCGATCTATATTGCCCTACTATGCTCTGCTCGTGTCTGAGGTGGCCAGTCATCGTGTTCCCGGTACGATAATTTTAGTTACGCTACGTTCGCCTTGGTTAGGTTACGCTGCGTTAAGTTAGGATGGCTTTGACTTTCGTGCTACGTGCAGCTATCCTATGGGCTTGTGCGCTCCACTGTGCGCTAGCAGAATCTGCTTGTGCCTGTGGACGCCAGGAATAGTGGTCGCAGCAGGTTAGGTTGTATTATGTTACGTTTGGTTGGGATAGGTTTCGTTATGATTGGTTGGGGTCGCTTTCACTTCTGAGCTATACACAGCTATTTGGTGGCTTTCTGCGCTATACTCTGCTCTGCTATATTCCGCTGGTCTCTGCGGAGGCCAACAGCCGTGGTCGCAATACGTTAGGTTAAGCTATGATACGTGTGTTTGTACTTCGCTTGGATAAATTAGGATATGATAACTTAGACTTTTGTGCTTTACTCTGCTATTCGGTGGATTTCTGCGCCCTACTCTGCTAGAATATATTCT
>NW_016909839.1:0-3929 GCF_001483705.2 Eufriesea mexicana
CTTTGCTGAACTCCCATAACACAACCGAATATATCAGAGCACAGTAGAGCGCAGAATTACACCTGCAGCAGTATAAAGCACAAAAGTCAAAGCTATCCTATCCAAACTTAACCAAACATAGCCCAACCAAACGTAACATACCTAAGCCAAACGTGACACGAACGCTATTCCTAGAGCGCAGATGTCGGCCGAATAGCAGTGTACAGCGCAAAGATCTAAGTCATCCTAACTAAACGTAACCTAACCAAGGCTAGTCATGCGTCGCCTAACAAGACCAAACGTGCCACGAACGCGCTTGCAGTCCTCCCCAGAATCAAGCAGATGCTATTTGAGCAGTGCAGTGCACAGATATCGGCCGGACGGCCGTGTACTGCACAAACGTCAATGCTATCCTAACCAAACCGCTCCTAACGTAGCGAAGCCGTGCGTAACCTAACTCAAGCTAACGTGCCGATACCACTATTGCTGGAATCCCGAGAGTCGAGCAGAGTGTAGTAGAGCAATGCAGAGAGCAGAAATCCACCCAATAGCAGTGTACAACACGAAAGTCAAAGGCCTCCACAGATCCAAGTAGACTATACGAGAGCACATCGTAGCGCAAGAAACCACCGCACTGGAGTGCGCAGCACAATAGTCCGACATACCCTGACCTTACCTGACAATACCTAACCTACGCTATCTTTGTGTAGCTAAGCATGCCGTGACGACACCAATATTCCTGGCGTCGCAGGCTACAAACAGAGTGCAGTAGAGCACACTAGAGCGCAGATATCCACCGAACAGCAGTGAAAAGCACGAAACTGATGGTAGCCTATCCTAACCTAGCCAAACGTAACACATCCAAACGTAGACCAACTCAACCTAATATGACGGTGGCGCTATTGGTGGCCTCCACAGAGACAAGCAGGATGTACCAGGGCACAGTATAGCGCAGAAATCTGCCCCATTGCTGTGAATAGCGCAAAAGCTGTAGGTACCCTAACCTAACGTGACCTGACCTACCCTAAGCAAACGCAGTATAGCCCAAAATGACGTGTCGCGGCCACTGCTCCTCTCCACTCCGGAGAAGGGCAGAATATAGTGGAGCACAGTAGATCACAGAAATCCACCGAGAAGCAGTGTAAATCACAAAAGTCAGTGCAGCATGTCCTAACCTAGACAAACGTGACATGCCTAAACGTAACATATCTCAACCTAGCTTCACGGGACCACCATTGCTCGCCTGCACAGAGACAAGAAGAATGTACCAGAGCACAGTAGAGCGCAGAAATCCACCGCATTGCAGTGAATAGCACAAAAGACGTAGATATTGTATCATAACCTGCCCTGACCGAACCTAACCGAACGTAGCATAGCTCAACATAACGTGCAGCGACCACTTCCCCAGGCCCACCATAGCCAAGCAGAATGCAGGAGAGCATAGTAGTCCACAGAGACCCACCGAATGGCAGTGTATAGCACGAGAGTCAAAGATATCCGGACCAAACTTAGCCTTACCTCAATAACCGAACGTGACCTAATTCAACCTGATGTGCCACGACATCTATAGCTCGTCTCCCCAGAGTCGAGCGGATTATAGTAGAGCAATTTTGTGCTCTCAAATCCACCGAATAGCAGTATGTAGCACGAAAGTCTAAACTCTCCTATCCTAACATCACCAAACGTAGCATAATTCAACATTACGTGCCGCGACCACTGCTGCTGTCATCCACGGAGTCAAGCGGAACATAGTAGAGTACCGTGGATCACAGTTATCCACCGAAATGCAGTGTACAACACGAAAACCATAGTCATCCTAACCAAACAAAACCTAACTCAATCCAACTTGCCGCGACACCTATTGCTCTCTTCCCCCAGAGTCGAGCTGAGTGTAGTGGAGCAACCTAGATTGCGGACATCCTCCGAATCGCTAGACATAGAGCAAGATTCAAAGAAATTCTAACATAGGCTTCTCAACCTAACCCAACGAAACGTAGCCTAACTCAAGCTGATGTGCTGAGAGTGCCATTACCGGTCGCCTCAGAGCCAAGCAGTACATATCAGAGCACAGTAGAACGCAGAAGTAAGCCGAATAGCAGGGTATGGCACAAGGGTCTAAGCTATTCTATCCCAACCTAACCGAACGTAACATGAGAAAATGTACCTAACTCAACCTAACGTGCAAAGACCACAACTGCTGTCCACCCCAGAGCCAAGAAGAATATGCTGGAACACGGTAGAGCTCAGATATCCGCGGATAGCCGTGTATGGTACAAAAGTCTAGACTATACCATCCTAACCTCACCAGACGTAACATATACAAACGTAGCATAACTCTACCTAACGTGCCGAGACCGCTGCTGGTGGCCTCCGCAGATCCAAGAATATTAGACTAGAGCACATCAGAGCGCAGAAATACACCGCATTGCAGGGTATAGCACAAAAGTCAGACATACCACTTCTTACTTGACCTTACCTATCCTCTCCAAACGTAGTGTAACAAGGGATGACGTAACAAGGCAAATATCTCTGGCATCCCCGGAGCCAAGCAGAGCTTATTAGAGCACAATAGAGCGCAGAAATGCATCGAGTATCAGTGAAGTGCACGGAAGTCAAGGTAGCCTCTCCTAACCTTGCCAAACGTAACACACACAAACGTAGTATAGATCAAACTAACATGACGAGACAACTGCTCCTGGCATCCCCAGAACCAAACACAATGTAGTAGTGCACAGTAGAACACAGAGATACACCGTATAAGGGTGAATAGCATGAAGGTAGAAGCTACATTAGCCAAACGTAGCCTTACCTAATCTAACCGATCGTAACATATCTCAACCTACCTTGACGCGGCCACTTCTGCTCGCCTCCCCATGGTCGAGCAGAGTATAGTAGAGAAATCTAGAGCGCAGAAATCCACCGAGCAGCAGGGTATAGCCGAAAGGTCATAGCTACCATAAACAAACTCAACCTAACCTGACATAATCAAACAAAACCTAACTCAACCTGACGCGTGACTACGAGTACTGGTCGCCTCCCCAGGGCCGAGCAGAGTGTGGTAGAGCAATGTAGAGGGAAGGAAGCCACCGAATAGCATTCCAGAGTACAAAGGTTCGAGAAACCCCAGCGGAGCCTTCCTAACATAACCTAACGTGCCGAGATCACTATTACTGGCTACCCCAGTACCAAGCAGAACATATTAAAGCACATTAGAGCGCAGAAACCCACCGAATAGAGATGCCAAACAAAAAAGTCAAAGTACCCCATCCCAACATACCCAAACGTAACTTATCCAAACGTAACATAGCTCAACCTAACATGACGAGACCACTATTGCCGGTTCACACAAATACAAGCAGATTGTACTAGAGCACAGTAGTGCGCAGAAATCCACCACACTGCTGTGGAGAGCACAATAGCCGTAGATACCTTAACAAAACCTGACCTCACCTAACCTATCCGAATGCATATCTCAACATAGCGCGCCCTGACCACTGCTCCTGGCATACCCATGGCAAAGCAGATTAAAGTAGAGCAGAGTGGATCTCAAAAATCTGCCGAAAAGCGGTGTATAGCAGGAAAGTCGAAGAAGCATTCCCTACTACAGCAAAATGTGACATGCCCAAGCGTAGCCTAGCTCAACCTAACATGACGAGGCCACAATTGCTGGCCTCCACATAGACACGGAGAATGTATCAGTGCGCAGTATAGCGCAGAAACCGACCGCATTGCAGTGAATAGCACAAAATTCGAAGAAGTCCTAAGCAATACTTCCTAACCTACCCTAACGAAACGTAGCACAACTCAACCTAACGTGCCGAGATCACCATGAATGACCACCCCACAGCCAAAGTAGCCAAGCAGTATATATTAGAGCGCAGCAGTGCGCAGAAATACACCGAATGGAGGTGTATCGCACAAAAGGCAAAGCAATCCTAACCGAACGTAAC
>NW_016909840.1:0-10687 GCF_001483705.2 Eufriesea mexicana
CGCCCTACTTCTCGCTAGTATGTTCTGCTTGGCTCAGGGGTCACCAGAAATTATGGCCGCGGCATGTTAGGTTGAGTTAGGTTACGTTTGGTTAATTTACGTTAGCATGGGTAAAGTTTGGATTGCTTTGATTTTACTGCTATACACTGCGATTGTACGGATTGCGGTGCGCTACTTTCCTCTAATATGACCTGCATGGCCCTGAGGCGGCCCGCAATAGTGGTAGTGTCACGATAAGATCAGTCATATTATGTTTGGGTTGGTTAGGTTTGGCTAGGTTACGACGGGATAACTTTGACATCTATGCATACTCTGCTGTCTGGTGGCTTTCTGCGCTCTACTGCGTCCGAGTATAGTCGGCTTGGCTCTGGGGAGGCCAGGAGCAGTTATCTCGGCTCGTTACGTAGTGATAGTCTATGTTTGGTTATGGCCCGATGGATTGGTTTATGCTTTGGCAGCGTTGACTCTTCTGATATGCACTGCTACTCTATTGATTTCGTCGTTCTACTCTCCATTAATGCGTTCTGCTTCAATCTGAGGAGGCCAGTAGTATTGGTCGCGGCGCGTCGGTTGAATTTGGTTACGTTTGGTTATGTTACGATTGGTTAGGTTTACAGGGGGTAACTTTGACTTTAGTGGTATAGCCTGCTATTTTGTGGTTTACTCTGCCCTACAGCGCTCTAATATTTTTAACTTGGCACGGGGAAGACCAGCAATAGCGCTCTCGGCATGTTACGCTGGGTCAGGTTACGTTCGGTTAGGTTGGGCTAGGCTATGTTTGGTCAGGATAGCTTTAACTTTTTGCGGCACAATGCTATTCGTTGGATTTCTGCGCTCTACTGTCCTCCACTATGCTCAGCTTGGCTCTTGGGATGGCAACAATATTGGCGTCTCCACGCTAGTTTGTGCCACGCTATGAACGGTTATATCCCGTTGGTTTGGGGTAGGCTCGTGTAGCTTTGACTCTTCAGATATACACAGCGACTACATGGATTTCTGCGTTCTACTCTCCACTAACGTGTTCCGCTTAACCCTGGGGAGGCAAGCAATTGTGGTCGCCGCACGTTAGGTTGAGTTGGCTAATATTTGGTTATGTTACGGTTGGGTAGGTTATGAGAGGATGGCTGTGACTTTAGTGATATAGTCTGCTATTGGGTAGATTTCTGGTCCCCACTGTACATTAATATTTTCAGCTAGGCTCTGGGAAGGCCAGCAACAGTGCTCTGGACACGTTATGTTGAGTCATGTTACGTTCGGTTAGGTTGGGGTCGGCAACGTTTGTTCAGGATGGCTTTAACTTTTGCGCTGTACTCTACTGTTCGTTGGATGGCTGCGCTCCATTATGCTCTAGTTTGACCTGCTTGGTTCTGGGGAGGGCAGAAATAGCGGCACCGGCACGTTAGGTTGAGCTAGGCTATGATTGGTAATGTTCTGTTTGCTTGGGTTAGGTTTGGGTAACCCCGACTTTTCCGACATACACTGCGATATAATGGATTTCTGGCTCCCTCTCGACACTAATGTGTTCTGCCTGGCTCTGGGGAGGGCAGCAACAGTGGTCGCGGCACGTTAGGTTGAGCTAGATTACGTTTGGTTAAGTTACGTTTGGTTAGGTTAGGAGGGAATAACTTTGTCCTTGGTGCTGTATTCTGCTATTACGTGGATTCCTGCTCCCTTGAGTGCTTTAATGACTTCTGCTTGCATCTGGGAAGGCCAGCAATAGTGGCATAGGAACATTAGGTTGAAGCAGGTTTGGTTCGGTTAGGCTGTCAAGCTAAGTTTTTTCAGGATATCTTTAACTTTTGTGCTGTACACTGCTATTCGTTGGATTTCTCCGCTCCACTGCGCGCTAGTATGCCCTGCATGCATCTAGAGAGGACAACATTCGCTGTCTTGACATGTTAGGTTGAGCCTGGCTATGTGTGGCTATGTTCTGTTGGTTTGGGTTAGGTTTGGGTCGCTTCGACTTTACTAATAAACACCGCGGTTATATGGATTTCTGGGATCTACCCTCCACTAACTTTCCGCTTGAGTCTGGTGAGGTCAGCAATATTCGTAACGGCACGTTAGGTTGTGTTGTGTAATGTTTGGCTATGTTACGGTTGGTTATGTTAGGAGAGGTAGGCTATGACTTTAGAGATTTAGTCTGCTATTACGTGGATTTATGCTACACACTGTGCTTTAATGTGTTGAGCTCGGCTCAGGGAAGGCCAGCAATCGTGGTCTCTGCTCGCTATGATGTTCTCGTTACGCTCGGTTAGGTTGGGTCAGGCTAAGTTTGGTCAGGATAGCTTTAACTTTTGAGCTGTACACTGCTATTCGCTGGATTTCTGCGCTCTGCTATGCTCAAGTATCTCCAGCTTGTCCATGGGGAGGGCAAAAGTAGCGGTCTCGGCACGTTATGTTGAGTTATGTTACGTTCGGTTAGTCTACGCTTCGTTATTTTATGGTTGGCTAAATTTGGAGAGGATAGCTTTGACCTTAGTGCTATAGTCTGCTGTTAGGTGGGTTTCTGATACCTACAGTGCCTTAATATTTTCAGCTTGGCTCTGGGCAGGCCAGCAATCGTGGTCTCGGCACGTTACGCTGAGTCGGGTTACGTCCGGCCAGGCTTGGCTTGGACATGTTTGGTTGTTGTGGCTTTAACATTTGTGCTGCACACTGCTATTCGCTAGATTTCTGCGCTCTTCTGTGCTCTAGTATCTCCTGCTTGGCTCTGGCAGGCCAGCAGTAGTGTTCTCGGCACATTATGTTGAGTCAGGTTACGTTCGGTTAGGTTGGGTCACGCTAGGTTTAGTTAGGATAGCTATAACTTTTGCTCTGTACACCGCTAGTTTATGGATAACTGTGCTATACTGTTCTCTAGTATGACCTGGTTGGCTCTGGGCAGGTCAGCAATAGCGTTCTCGGCACATTAGTTTGTGCTATGCAATTTTCGGCTATGTTCTGTTTGTGTGGGTTAAGTTTGGATGGCTTCGACGTTTCTGATATACACAGCGATTCTATAGACTTTTGCGTTCTATTCTCCACTAATGTGCTATGCCTGACTCTGGGGAGGCCAGCAATACTGCTCTCCGCACGTTAGGTTGGGCTGTCACTTTTCGTGATGTTACGTTTGGTGAGGTTAGGACAGGAGAGTTAAGACATCTTTGCCATGCACTGCTGCGCTCCGACTTCTGCTATCAGCTGCGTTCTAATCTTCCCTGCTTGGCTCTGGGGAGGCTAGCAATAGTGGTCTCGGTGCGTGAGGTTTAGTTAGGCTACGTTTGCCTATGACAAGTTTGGTTATATTAGGACAGGGTATCTTAGACTTTTGTGCCATTCACAGCCATTGGTTGGTTTTCTGCGCCTTACTGCGCCCCAATATGTTCTGCTTGGCTCTGGGGTGGCCAGTAATAGTCGTATCGGCACGATAGTCTGAGGCATGTTACGGTGCGTCAGGGTAAGTTAGGAATGCATGGTTCGTAATTCTTTGACTCTTGTGCCATACACTGCACATCGGTGGATTTCTGCGCTCTACACTTCTCTACTATACTCTACTCGACTCTGTGGAGACGAGCAGTAGCGGTCGCGGCACGCTAGTTTTAGTTAGGTTTCGTTTGGTTAGGTTAGGTTAGGCTAAGTTTGGTCAGGAAATCTTTGACTTTCGTGCTATGCACTGCTATTTCGTGTATGTCTGTAATCTGCTGTGCTCTGCGACATTCTGCTTATCTACGTGGAGTCTAAGGGCAGTGGTCGCTGCACGCTATGTTGAGATATGCTACGTTCGGCTAGGTTAGGTTAGGTCAGGTAATGCTAGGGTAACAACGGCTTTTGTGCTATTCACTGCTATGTGGTGGACGTCTTCGTTATACTGCGCTCTGGTTAATTCTGCTTTTCTGTGTGGGTGCCAGGAATAGCTGCCCCGTCGTGTTAGGTTTTGTTACGCTCCGTTTGGTTGCGTTACCTATAGCTAGGTTAGGATAGACTACCTTGACTTTTGTGCTGTACACTGCCATTCGGTGGACTTCTGCTCTCTACTGTGTCTAGTATTTTCTGCTTGGGTCTATAGAGGCCAGCAATAGTAGTCTCGGCACATTAGGTTGGGTTAGTTAACGTTCTGCTAGGTTAGGTTAGGTTAAGGTCGGCCAGGTTAACCTAGACATTCGTGCTATACAGTGCTATTCGGAGTATTCCTGCGCCGTACTGTGCTGTACTATATTAAGCTTAGCCGTGTGAATGACAACAATATTGGTCTTGACACATTAGTTTGAGTTAGGTTGCGTTAGGTCAGTTTAGGTTGGTTTAAATTCGGTAAGGGTAGCTTTGACTCTCGTATTATACAATGTTGTGCGTTGGATTTCTGCGCTCTTTTGCGCTCATATGCTCCGCTTTGCCCTGGGAGGCCAGCAATAATGGCAACATCACATTATGTCCAGTTACACTACGTTTGGTTACGTTCGGTCATGCTAAGTTCTGTCAGGATATGTTTGACGTTTGTGCTATACACTGCAATGCGGTGAATCTCTGCGCTTGGCCATGCTGTAGTATCTCCTGCCTGGCTCTTTGGAGGCCAGCATTAGCTGTCTCGACACGTTAGGCTGTAATATGCTTCGTCCGCTTATGTCACGTTTAGGAGGCTAGGATTGGATAGTTTTGATGTTTGTGCTATACACTGCTACCCTGTGGACTTCTGCGCTCCAGTGTGCTCTAGTATGCTCTGATGGCTCTGGGATGGCCAGCAGTTGTGGCCTCGGCACGTTAGGTAGGGCTCTGCTACGTCCGGGTGTGTTACGCTTGGTGAGGTTACGATAAGATAGTTCAGACATTTGTGCTAGACAATGCTTTCCGCGGAGTTCTGCGCTCTACTGTGTTCTTATATTTTCTGCTTGGCTCTGGGGACTACAGCGATGGTGATCTCGGCACGATAGGCTGAGTTATGTTACGATTGGTTAGGTTACGTTTTATCAAGCTCGGTCAGGTTATCTTTGACTTTCGTGCCATTCACTGCTGTTCGAAGTATTTCTGCACTCGACTGTGCTCTACTATATTCTGCTTGGCCCGGTGGAGGCCATCAATCTTCGCGGCACGTTATATTGTGTTAGGCAACGATTGATTAGGTTAGGTAAGGTCAGGTTGCGTTAGGATATCTTCGACTTTTGCACTATTCACAGCAATGCGGCGTATTTCTGCGAGCTACTGTGCTCTAATACGCTCTGCCGGTCTCTGTGGTGGTCGGCAATAGTAGTCCCGTCGTGATAGGTTGAGTTAGGTTTCGCTTGGATATGTTGCGTTTGGATAGGTTAGGATAGGCTACTTTGACTTTTGTGCTTTGCACGGCTGTTCCTCGGGTTTCTGAGATCTACTGTGCTCTACTGCATTCTGCTTGGCTCTGAGGAGACCAGGAGCAGTGGTCGCGGCAAGTCATTTTGTGTTATGCTACATTCGGTTATGTGAGGCTAGGTCAGGTTAGGTTAGGATATCTACGGCCTTAGTGCTATTCACCGCGATGGGGTGGATCTCTGCGCTCTACTGTGCCCTAGTACATTCTGCTTCCCTCAGTGGATGACAGCAATAGTGGTATGGTCATGTTAGGTTGAGTTTGGTTCCGTTTATATATGCTACATTTGGCTAGATTAGGATAAGCTGCTTTGACTTCTGTTCTGTACACTGCTATTCGGTGGATTTCTGCGCTCTAATGTGCTATGATACGATCTGCTTGGCTCTACGAAGGGAATCAATAGCGGTCGTGGCACGTTACTGTGGGATAGACTACGTTTGGTCGGTTTAGGTTATGTCCGGGTAGGCTATGTCAAGTTAGGTTAGGTTATATTTGGCTTTTGTGCTCTAAACTGTTTTTCGCTGGATCTCTGCGCTCTGATGTGTTTTAGTATGCCCTCCTTGTCTCTACAAAGGCCATCAATATCGGTCGCCGCACGAAACGTTTAGTTATGCTACGTACGGTTACGTCAGGTTATGCCAGGTTAGGTTGCGGTGTCCAAGACTTTTGTGCTATACGGTGCTATTCGGTGGAATTCTGCGCTCAACAATGCTCTACCGTTCTCTGCTCGAATCAGGGGAGGCGAGCATTAGCGACCGTTGCACTTTGCGTAAAGTTATATTACGTTTGGCTTAGTTAGGTTAGGTGATGTTAGGTCAGGAAAGCTTTGACTTTCATGCTATACACTGTTAATCGGTGGATTCCTGTGACCTACTCTGCTCTGCTAAATTCTGCTAGGCTATTGTGAGGGCAGCAGCAGTGGTCGCGGCGCGTTACGTTGAGATATTCTACGTTCGGGAAGGTTAGATTATGCCAAGCTCGGACAGCTTATCTTTGACTTTCGTGGTATATACTGCTTTTCGGAGGACCTCTGCTCTCGACTGTGCTCGACTGTATTCTGCTTGGACTTGGAGAGGAAAGCAATAGCCGCGGCATATTATGACGTGTTAGGCTGCATTTGATTGTGTTGTATTAGGTTATGTTTGTTTAGTGTCTCTACGACTTTCGTGGTGTTAACTACTACCCGGCGCCCTCCTTGGCCTACTGTGCTCTACTGTATTCTGATAGGCTCTGTGGAGGCCGGCAATAGTCGTCTCGTCGTGTTCGGTTGACTTATGCCACGTTTGGTTGTGTTACGATTGGTTAGGTTAGGATAGGCTGCTTAGTTTCTTGTGCTATATACCGCTATTCGGCGGATTCCTGCGCTCTACATTGCTCTACTATAACCTGCACGACTCGGCGCATGCGATCAATAGCTTGTGTTACGCTACGTTTGGTTAGGTTAGGCTATGTTAAGAATGGTTAGGATGGCTACGACTTTCGTGCTATACATTGTTATTCGGTTGATTTCTGTGATCGACTGTGCTCTGTTATTTTCTGCTTGGCTCTGGGGAGGCCAGCAATTGTCGTCTCGGCACGTTAGGCTGAGCTATGCTGCGTTCGGTTATGTTACGTCTGGGAGGTTAGGATATGATAGTATACACTTTTGTGCTATACACACCGTTCCGCGGATTTCTGCGCCCTATTGTGTTCTAATACTTTCCGCTTGTGTCTGTGTAGGCTACCAATAACAGTCTCGTGACGATAGGTTCTGTTAGGTTACGTTTAGCCAGTTTAGGTTGGGCTATGTTCGGTAACGGTAACTTTGACTTTCGTGCTATACACTGTTGTTCGGTGGAAATCTGCACTCGAATGCTTTCTACCACATTGAGCTTGGCCCTGTGGTGGCCAGCAATAGTGGTCTCGACACTTTCGGCTGAGCCAAGGTATGTTCGATTATGTTACGTTTGGTAATGTTAGGATAGGATAGCTTTGACTTTTATGCTGTACACCGCTCTTCATCGGATTTCTGCGCTCCATTGTGCTCTAGTATATCCTGCTTGGTACTGGGGAGGCCAGCAGTATTGGTCTCGGCAAGATAGTCTGTGTTATGTTGCGTTTGGTCATGTTACCTTTGGTTAGGTTAAGAAAGTATAGCTTTGACTTTTGAGCTATAGACGACTTTTCTGTGGATTCCGGCGATCTACTGTTCTATAATATGCTCTGCTTGGCGCTGGGGAGGCCATAAATAGTAGTATCGCCACATTAGGTTTAATTATGCTGTGTACGGTCAGCTTACGTTTGGTTACTCTACGAGAGGATGGCATTGACTTTTGTGTCCTACACTTCAATGCGATGGATTTCTGCGGTCTGCTATGCTCTAATATGTACTGCTTGACTCTGTGGAGGCCAGCGGTATTGGTCCCTGCACGTTAGTCTGAGTTATGTTGCGCTGGGTTATGCTAAGTTTGGTTAGGTTAGCATAGGATAGTTTCGACTTTTGTGCTATACACTTCCAAACGGTGGATTTCTGCGCTCTGCGCTGCTCTACTATACTCTGCTCGAGGCTGGGAGGCCAGCAATAGTGGTCGTGGCGCTATAGATTGTGTTAGGTTACGTTTGGTTTTCTTGTGATAGGTGACGTTTTGTTGAGATGGCATTTGCTTTTGTGTTATACCCTGCTATCCTATAATTCCTGCGCTCTACTCTTCTCTAATATGATTTGCTTGGCTCCGGGGAGGCCTGCAATGTAGGTCTCGGCTCATTAGACTCAGTCATTCTACGTTTGGTTTGGTTAGATTTGGCCAGGTCAGCTAAGCGTGTCTTCGACTTTTGTGCTATACACTGCTATTTGGTGGATCTCTGCGGTTCACAATGATCTAGTATATTCTGCTCGGCTATGGGGAGGCCAGCGGTAGAGTTCCCGGCGCGTTAGGTTGTAATAGCTACGTCTGCATGTGTTACATTTATTAGGTTAGCATAGGACAACTTTGACTTTTGTGCTATATACTGCTATTCGGAGGAATTGTGCGACCTCCATTGCACTACTGTACTCTGCTCGACAATGAGGTGACTAGCAATCGCGGTCGTGGCAAGGCAGGTAGAGAAAGGTTAAGCTTGTTAAGGTTTGGGTTGCTTCGAATTTTCTGCTATACACTCTCTTCTAATGTGTATTGTCTGCCACGGAAGGGGCAGCTATGGAGTATCTCGGAACGTTAGGAAGGGTTAGGTTAAATTCGGTTACGTTACGTTTTGTTGGGTTTGGATAGGATAGCTTTGACTTTTGTGCTGTATATTGCTATACGCTGGATTTCTGCCCTCTAGAGTAGGAACGTTAGGAAGGGTTAGGTTAAATTCGGTTACGTTACGTTTTGTTGGGTTAGGATAGGATAGCTTTGACTTTTGTGCTGTATATTGCTATACGCTGGATTTCTGCCCTCTAGAGTGCTCCAACATGTTCTGCCTGGACTTGGGGATGTCAGCAATAACGGTCTAGCACGCGAGGTTGAGATATGTTACGCTCGGATGGCTAGGTTGGGATACTTTTGTTCAGGATAGTTTTGACTTTTGTGCTATACGCTGCTATTCGGTGCATCTGAGCGCCCTTCATTGCTCTACTATACTCTGCACGACTCTGTGGAGACCAGCAATAGCGGACAAGACTCGATAGTTTGAGTTAGATTACGTTTGATTAGATTAGGATAGGCTACGTTTGGTCAGGATACTACTATTCGGTGGATTTCTGCGCTCCACTGTGCTCTAATAAGTCCTTCTTGGCTCTGGGAGGGCCAGAAGTATAGGTCTCGTCTCGTTAGGTATGGTTATTCTACGTTTGGTTAGGTTAGTTTAGATCAGGTTAGTCTAATGTATCTTCTATTCTTGTGCAACAGACTGCCATTTTGTAGCCTTCTGTGCTGTACTGTGCTCTAGTATACCCTGTTTTGCTTTGGGGATGTCAGCAATAGTGGTCTCGGCACGTAAGGTTGTGTTAATTTGCGTTTGGTTGTATTACGCTAGAATAGGTTAGGGTAGGATAGCTTTGACTTTTGTGATATACACTGCTATTAGTTGGATTTCTACGCTGTACACAGCTCTACCATACTTTTCACGACACGCGGAATGCGAGCAATAGCGGTCATGGCACGATA
Source organism: Eufriesea mexicana (assembly GCF_001483705.2). Classification (NCBI taxonomy): domain Eukaryota; kingdom Metazoa; phylum Arthropoda; class Insecta; order Hymenoptera; family Apidae; genus Eufriesea; species Eufriesea mexicana. The sequence goes on from NW_016909840.1 coordinate 9,445, forward strand.
GGTGGTGTTAGTCCACGTTTGGTGATGTTACCGTTGGTTTGGTTATCATAGGCCCTCTTTGACTTTTGTGCCATAAACCTGCATTCGGGGCACTTCTGCTCCCTTCATTGCTCTACTGTGCTCCGAAAGCCTCTGGGGAGGCCAGTAATAGTGGTCTCGGCACGTTAGGTTGAGTTAGGCTATGTTTGGTCAGGCCATGTTATTTCTGATTGTATATGCAATGCTTTGCCTTTCGTGGTATAGGCTGTTTTTCGGTGGACTGCTACGTTGTGCAGAAGTGGAGTTCAGCTTGGCTCTGTGGAGGCCGGAAACAGTGGTCTCGGCGCGTTAGTCCGAGACAGGTAACGTTTGGTTATGTTAGGTTTGGTAAGGCTACGACAGGATAGATTTGACTTTTATGCTATACACCGCCATTTGATGGATTTCTGCACCCTACTGTGCTCTAATATGTTCTGCTTGGCTCTGGGAGGTCCAGCATGCGAGGTCTGGTCTCGTTAGGTTTAGTTATTCTACGATTTGTTAGGTTAGGTTAGGCTAAGATTGGCTTGCATCGCTTTGACTTTTGTGATATACACTTTTATCTGGTGAATTTCTGCGCTCCACTGCGCTATGGTATGCCCTGCATGGGTCTGCGTTGGGCGGCAATAGCGGTCTCTGCATGTTTGGCTGAGTTAAGCTATGTTTGGTTATGTTCTCTCGGTTGGGGTCAGGCTTGGGTCGCATTGACGTTTCTGATATACACAGCGATTCTATGGATTTATGCGTTCTACTCCCCAATAGTGGGTCCTGCATGGCCCTGGAGAGGCCGGCAACAGTGATCGGGGCATGTTGGTGCGGGTTACATAACGTTCGGTTGTGTTAGGAAGTGTAGCTTTGACTTCTGTGCAATACACTGCTATTAGGTGGATTCATGAGGCCTTTAGTGCCTCAGTATATTGTGCTCGGCTCTGGGAAGGCCAGCAGTAGTAGCCTCGGCATGTGATGTTGTCTCAGGTTACGTTCGGTTAGGATGGGTTAGGCTAAGCTTGGTAACGGTAGCTGTAACTTCTGTGCTGTGCTGCGCTATCCGGTGGATTTCTGCGATCTACTGTGCTCTAGTATGTACTGCATGGCTCTGGCAATGGCAGCAATATCGGTCGCGGCACGTTGGTTGATTTAGGCTATGTTTGACTTTGTTCTGTTGGTTTGGGTTAGGTACTGGTAGCTTTGACTCTTCTGATATACACTGCGGTTCTATGGATTT
>NW_016909841.1:0-7305 GCF_001483705.2 Eufriesea mexicana
ACTATTTCTGGCCTCCAGAGAGTCGAGCAGTGTGCAGTAGAGCAATGTAGAACGTAGGTATCCGCCGAATAGCGGCATATAGCACAGAAGCCTGTGCTACATTCTCCTAACCCCAACAATCGTAACATAGCCAAACATAGCCTAGCACAACCTATCGTGCCATGACCAGTTTCGCTGGCCTCTCCAGAGCCGAACAGAGTATAGTAGAGCATAGTCGAGCGGGAAAGCCACCAAAGAGCAATGCATAGCACAAAAGTCAAAAATACCCTGCACTCTCCAGACCGAACCTGACCTAACACAACTTAGACAAGATGAACCTAACGTGCCGCCAACACTATTGCTGACTTCCCCAGAGACGAGCAGAATATGATAGGGCACAGTAGAGTACAAAAGTCCACAGAAGCTCAGTGGTGAGCACATACGTCATGGCCATGCAAACCTAACCACATCGAACGTAGCATAACCAAACGTAACATATCTCGACCTAACGTGCCGAGACAAATACTGCGGGTCTCTCCACCACCGAACAGGGCACTTAAGATGAGAGTAGAGCGCAGAGGTTCATAGAGTGTCTGTGTATAGCACGAAAGTCAAAGCTATGCTCTCCTAACCTAACCAAACATAACATAGCCAAACGCAACGTATCTAAGACTGACATGCCGAGACTAAAACTGCTGGCCGCCCCATAGCCAAGTAGAATTCACTAGAGCACAGTAGAGCACAGAGATCCGACGTATAGCGCTGTATAGCACTAAAATCCAGGACGACCTGACCAAACATGTGCAAAACTAACCAAACCAAACTTAACCTATCTCAATCAAACTTGCCACGACCGCTATTGTTGGCGTCACCGGATTCAAGCAGATGCGAGTTGAGCAGCGCAGCGCACAGGCGTCTACCGAATAGCAGTGTATAGCACAAAAGTCTAGGCCCTTCTATCGTAACCTTACCAAACATAGCGTAACCAATCGCAACCTAACATAACGTAACGTGCCGAGACCACTATTGCGGGCCTACCCAGAGCCAAGCGGAGTATACTAGAGCACAGCAGGGCGCAGAAGGCCAGCAAATAGCAGTGTGTAGCACAAGCGTCGAAGATATCCTGTCCTAACGTAACCAAACGTAACCTAACCATACGTAACCTAACAAAACCAAACGTGCCGAGAGAACAATTGCCCGCCACTCCAGCGCCAAGCAGAGCACGTTAGAGCAGAGCAGAGTGCAGTAATCCCCTGAATAGCAGTTTGTAGTTCAAAGGTCGAAGCTACACTCCTCTACCATAACCAGACGTAGCATAAGCAGACGTAACGTAAACCAACCTGACGAGCCACGAAGGCTACTGCTGGCCTCGCGAAAGCTAAGCAGAATATAGCGGAGCAATGCGGTAAGCTGAAATCGCTCGATTAGCAGTGTACAACACAAAGGTAGGAGATATCATTACATATTCCAGCTTTACTTTACGTAATCGAACGTAACCTATCTCAACCTAACGCGCCTAGCCCTATATTACTCGCCTCCCCAAAGCCAAGTAGCGCATATAAGAGGAGAATAGAGCGCAGAAGTGCATAGAGCGGCAGTGTATAGCGCGAAAGTCGAATGTATCCTAACCTATCCCAAAAAACCTAAGCCAACAAAGCGTTACCTGAAACATACTAACGCGCGGCGACTACTATTTCAAGCATTCCCGGATCAAAGCAGGGAATATTAGATCAGAGTACAGCACAGAAATCCATCGGATAGCAGTGCATAGCAGAAAAGTCAAAGCTACCCTGCCCTAGCCTAACCAAACGTAACACAAGCGGACGAAACGTTACAAACCTGACGTGCCGCGGCCGCTGCTGCTGGCCTCACGACAGCTAAGCGGAGCATAGCAGAGCAGCGTAGAGCGCTGAAATATTCCGAATAGCGGTGCACAGCACAAGAGTCAAAGCAATCCTAACCAAACCAAACATAACAAAACGTAGCATGTCTCAGGCTAACGTGCCGAGAACACTATTCCTAGCATCCACAGAGACAAGCAGATTTTTGTATCCTGTCCTAACAGTACGTAACACAAGCTAACCAAACGCAATGCAGCTCATCCTATCTTGCCACAACTACTACTACTGGCCTCCAGAGTGTCGAGAGCGCAGTAGAGCAACGTAGAGCGCAGAAGTCCACCGAATTGCAGTGTGTAGCACAAAAGTTAAAGCTACCCTGTCCGTACATAACCTAACGTAACAAAAGCAGACGTAACGTAACCAAACCTGACGTAGCACGAAAGCTAATGCTGGCCTCACGAAAGCTAATCATAGAATAGGAGAGCAATGTAGAGCGAAGAAATCGCCCGAATAGCAGTGTACAGCCAAAAAGTAGGAGAAATGCTAACCTAATCTGACCAAACATATCCATACAAGACCTAACATATCCCAACCTAACGTGCCTAGCACACAATTTCCGGCCTCCCCACAGCCAAGCCGGGCATATTAGAGGGAATTAGGGCGCAAGGCTCCATAGAATGGCAGTGTATTGCAAGAAAGTCAAAGATATCCTAACCAAACCCAACCGAACCTAACATAACCAAACGTAACCTAACTCCGCATAAGGCGCCGCGGCTACCATTTCAAGCATTCCCAGATCAAAGCGGTGAATATTAGATATCAGCAGAGCCTACATATACACCGAATAGCAGTGCATAGCACTAAGGTCAAACCTATTCCATCCTCACCTAACGAAGCGTAACCTAACCAAACGCAGCCTGACACATCCTAACGCGCCAGAGCACTATTCCTGTGTTCCGCAGGGACAAGAAGGGCGTGACAACGCTCAGAACGGCGCAGAAGTCCATAGGGTAGCAGTGTGCAGCACAAAAGTCAATGCCAGCCTAACGTAACATATCGTAACCTAACATAACCAAACGTAATGTATCTCAGTCTAACGTGCGGCGACCACTAATACTGGCCTCCCGATAGTCGAACAGAGTAAATTAGAGCACAGCAGATCGCAGAAATCCACCGAATAGCAGTGCATAGCACAATGGTCAAAGTCATCCTAACCAAACTTAAGCTAACGTAACCTAGCCAAGCGTAACATAGCCCAACCAAACCTGCCACGTACGCTGTTGCTGGCATTCCGAGAGTGGGGCACAGCATAGTAAAACAACGTAGAGCGCAGGGATCCACAGAATAGCAGCGTATATCACAGAAGTCCGAGCCATACTTACCAAACTTTTGCTAACCTATCGTAAGCAAAGGTAACCTTTCGCAACAGAACGTGCCACGACAACCATTGCTGCATTTCCCATAGACAAGCGGATGCTAGTACAGCAATACAGAGCGCAGATCTCGACCGAATGGCAGTGTAAAGCACAAAAGTCGACGCCATCCTTACCAAGCTTAACAAAACCAAGCCTATCCAAACGTAACGTAACTCAACCAAGCCTGCCACGACCGCTGTAACTGGCCTCCCTGGAGACTAGCAGATGCTAGTTGAGCAGTAGATTGCACAGGTATCGATCGAATAGCAGTGTACAGCACAAAAGCCAAAGCAACTCTAACCAAATATATCCGAAACCTTGCAATGCCACGCGTAACGTAACATAAACTTGCTTGATGAAGCCACCATTTCTGGATTCCTGGAACCGTTCAGGACACACTAGAGCACAGTAGAGCGCAGAAGTCCCCCGAAAAACCGTTTATGCCGCAAACGTCAAAGCAATCCATACCTAACTTAAGCTGACATATCATCACCAAACGTAGCCTAATTGCTCCTAACGTGACGAGACAGCTATAACTGGCCACCCTAGAGTCGAGCAGAATAGAGCATAGCAATGCAGAGCGTAGAAACGCTTCGAATAGAGGTGTATAGCAAAAAAGTCAAAGCTACCCTGACCAAACAAGACCAATAGTAACATTACCAAAAGTAGCCTAACACAACCTATCATGCAGTGACCACTATTGCTGTCCTACCCAGAGTCGAGCAGGGTATAGTAGAGCACAGTAGAGCGATCAAAGCCACCAAATAGCGATGTACAGCACAGAAGTCGAAGATATCCTGACCCAGGCAGGCCTAACTTGACCTAACTGAACGTTGAATAACTAAACCTAACGTGCTGTGAACGCTATTGCCGGCTTGCCCAGAGAAAAGCTGAACATGATAGAGTAGCGTCAGGCGCAGAAATCCCTAGAATCTCAGTGTCCAGCAGAAAAGTCGAAGCCATCCTAACCGTACCAAAGCTACATAACCTAACCAAACGTATCCCACCACGACCTAACGTGCCAAGACAACTATTGCTGGCCTCCCCGTCGCAAACCAGGGCATATAATAGGAGGACAGAGCGCTGACGTCCATAGAATGTCATCGCATGTCACGAAAGTCAAAGGTATCTCAACCTAACCCAAACAAGCCTAACGTAACCAAACGTGACGTATCTCACCCGAACGCGCCTCGGACTCTATTTTTGGAATTCCCAGAGCAAAGGGGGGGGAAACTTGGTCACAGTAGGGCGTAAATATCACCAAAAAGCAATGCACAGCACAAAAGTCAATGCAACCCTGTCCTCACATATCCAAGCGTAACACAACCAAACGTAACATGACACAAACTAACGTGCCCAGAACGCTATTGCTGACAACCTCAGAGCAAGGCAGAATATACTAGAGCACAGTATAGCGCAGAAATCCGCCGCACTGGAGCGTAAAGCACAAAGGTCGAAGATACCCTAACCTAACCGTACATAACCCTAACTAAGCAAAAGTAGCCTAACTCGACCTATCTTGTCGAGGACCTTACCGCTGGCCACCCCAGAGCCAAGCAGAACGTATTAGGATACAGTAAAGCGCAGAAATTCAGCGAACAGCAGTGTAGAGCACAAACGTGGAAGCCATCCTAACCAAACCTAACCTAACATAACCTAGCAAATCGTTACGTAACTAAATCTATCGTGCCGCGACTAGTATTGCTGGCCTCCACAGAGCGAAGCAGAGCATATTAGAGGAGAGTAGAGCGAGGAGGCACATCGAATGGCAGTGTACAGCACGAAAGTCAAAGATATCCTTACCTAACCTAACCGAACGTAATATAGGTGGACGTAGCGCAACCCAACTGACGTGCCACGACAGCTATTGCTGGCCACAGGAGAGCTAAGCAGGGTATTGCAGGGCAAAGTAGAACGCTGAAAGATTCTGAATGGCAGCCCATAACTCAAAAGTCAAAGGTATCCTAACCAAGCCTAACCAATCCTAACCCAACCAAGGGTTACATAACTCAACCTAACGGGCCAAGAGCACTACTCCTGGCGTCCACAGAGACAGGTAGTGTGCTGCAGCGCTCAAAAGGGCGCAGAAGTGCATAGTATAGCAGTGTGTAGCACAAAAGTCAAAGCGATCCAAACCTGACACCAAGTAACCCAACCTTACTTAACGCAATCTACCTCAGCACAACGTGCAAAGACCGCGATTGCTGAATTCCAAATAGTCGAGCAGAGTATACTGGTGAAATGTAGAGCCCAGGGATCTACCGAATAGCACTGCGTAGCACAAAAGTCAAAGCCATCCTAACCTAACATAACCAAACCCAACAAAACCAAGCGTAGCCTAGCTGAAACAACCGTGCCAGGACCACCGCCGCTGGCCTCCACAGAGACATGCACATGCTAGTACAACAATGCACAGCGAAGTTATCGCACGAATATCAGTCTATAGCACAAAGGTCAAAGTTATACGTTCCTAACTAAACCAAACGTATCGAAACCGAACGCAGCATGTCTCAACCTGACGTGCCGAGCGCGCTACTACTGGGCTCCACAGCGCCAATGACAGCATATTAGAGGAGAGTGGAGGGCAGAAATCCACAGAATAGAAGTGTATAGCAGAAAAGTCGAAACCATCGAAACAAAGTCAAGGCTAACGTAACATAACGAAACGTATCCTGTCTCAACCTAACGCGTGGAGACAACAATTGCTGGCCTCCCCGTTACCAAGCGGGGCATACTATTGGAGAATGGGGCGCTGAGGTCCATAGAATGGCAATGCACATCACGATAGACAAAGATATCTCAACCTAACCCAAACAAACTTAACCTAACCATACGTAATGTAGCTGAACCTAAGGTAACGCGAAAACTTTTTCCTGGCCTCCCGAGGGCCATCCAATACATGTTAGAGGAGAGTAGGGCGCAGAAATCCATATAATCGTAGTGTATAGCAAAAAAATCGATGCTCTCCGGACCACAGCGTGCTAACGTAAACTAACCAAATGTAACCTAACTCGACCTAACATGCCACGGCCACCATTTCTGACCTCCGCGGGGCAAGCAGAACATAATGGATCAGGGTAGAGAGCAGAAGACCTTCGAATAGCAGCGTAAATCAAAAAAGTCAAAGAAATCCTAACCCCACCCGACCTATCCTATCCTAACCAAACTTAGAATAACAAAGCCTAACTTGACGATGACCCTATTGCTGGCATCCCCACAGCCAAGCAGAACAGATTACAGAAACGTAGGGCGCGTATGTCTCCGAATAGCAGTGTATAACACAAAGGTCTAAGATATGTTATCCTAACGTGAATAATCGCAGCATATCCACACGCAACGTAACTCAGACTAGCGGGCGGAGACGAATACTGCTGGCATCCCCATGGTCAAGCAGAATATACTAGAGCACAGTAGAGCGCCGCTTTCCACCGAATAGCAGTGTATAGCACAAAAGACAAAGTCGACCGGACCAAACTTTGCCGACACCAACCTACTCACGCGTAACATTACTCAACCAAACATGACACGGCCGCTATTGCTGGCGTCTCCAGATGCAAGCAGACGCTAGAAGAGGAATGCAGTGCACTGGCATCGACCGTATAGCCATGTATAGCACAAAAGTCAAAGCTATACTGACCAAACCTATCCGAACCTAGCCAAGCCATCAGTATAATGACTCAACCTTATGTGGCGAAACCACAATTGGTGGCCTCCCCTGAGCAAAGCAGGACATGCCAGAGCAGTGTAGAGCGCAGAAACTCAGCGTATAGCGGTGTTTGGCACAAAAGTCAAAGTTATCCAAACCTAACCTAACCTAACGATGCGTAAGCAAACGGAGCCTAAGCCTTCCTGACGTGTCGAGACCTATACTGCTGTCCTCGTCAGAGCCAAGCAGAAAAGATTAGAGTGGAGTAGAGCGCAGAGGTTCATAGAATCGCAGTGCATAGCACAACAGAAGATACAGCATCTCAACATAGCCAAACTTAACAAGAACCAGAGCGCCGAGACCACTCTCGCTTGCCTCCCCATAGCCAAGCAGAGCATACTAGAACACAGCAGAGCGCAGAAGT
>NW_016909841.1:9412-19689 GCF_001483705.2 Eufriesea mexicana
GTTAACGTGCCTAGACCACCATTACTGACCCCCACAGAGCAAGGCAGAATATACTATAGCACAGGAGAGCGCTGAAATCCGCCGCACTCGAGTGCAAAGCACAAAAGTCAGACGTACCCTATCCAAACCGGACACAACCTAACCGGACACAACTTAACCGCACTCAACCTAACCTAGCCTAGCGAAGCATATACCAACCTAACGTGCAGAGACCACAACTGATGGCATCCGCAGGGCAAAGTGGAGCGTATTAGTGCACACTAAAGCGTAGAAACCCACCGAATAGCAGTGTACAGCACAGAAGTCAAATCTATCCTATCCTAACATAACAAAGCGTAGCCTAACCAAACGCAGCCCAACTCCACCTTACGTGCCGAGACCACGGTTGCTGGCCTCCTAAGCGCCAAGCAGAGTACATTAGAGCTGAGTAGAGCGCAGAAGTACACCGAATAGCAGTGAAAACCAGAAAAGTCCGAGGCACTCTGTCCAAAGCGAGCCGAACGTAACACAAGCAGAGTAACGTAGCAGAACCTTAAGTGACACGGCCGCTATTGCTTGTCTCACGAGAGCTAAGCAGAGTATAGGAGTGCATCTCATAGCTCTGAAATCACCCGAACAGCTGTTTGTAGCTCACAAGTCAAAGATATGCTAACGAGACCTAATCAAACCTAACGGAACCAAACGAGACATAACTCAAACTATCCTGCCGAGAGCACAATTCCAGGCGTCTACAGAGACAGGTAGTGTGCGATAGCGCACAGAAGAGCGCAGAAGTTTATAGAACAGCAGTGTGTAGCGCAAAAGACGTAGCTATCCTAACCTAAACCATCGTTACCTAACATAACCAAACGTTATATAACTTAACCTAACGTGTCGCGACCACTATTACTGACCGCCGGAATGTCGAGCGGAGTATAGAAGGGATATGTAGAGCGCAGAAATCCGCCGAACTGCGGCGTACAGCACAAAATCCAAAGCTACCCTATCCTGACCTACCCAAACGTAACTTAACTGTACCTAACGTGTCGAGACCTATATTGCTGCCACCTTTCCTAAGTTAACCAAACATAAAATAACGGAATGCAGCGTGCCTTAGACTGACGTGCCGAGAACAATACTGATGACCTCCCAATAGTCAAGCAGAATACACTAGAGCACAGTGGAGCGCAGAAAGCCACCGAAGTGCTGTGTATAGCAATTAGGTCAAAGCCAACCTAAGCAAACATAGCATAAACGTAACTTACCAAACGTAACGTAACTCAACCATACGTGCCGCGAGCACCATTTCTGGCTTCCCCAAAGACAAGCGGATGCCGGTAGAGCAACACAGAGCGCACATATCGACCGAATATCCCTGTATAGCAAAAAAGACAAAGCTATCCCGACCAAACGCTACGTAACCCAACAAAACCTGACATGTCCGCCATTGCTGGCCTCCACAGAGACAAGTAGATGCTAGTGCAGCAATGCAGTGCACAGATAATGACCGAATAGCAGTGTATACCGCAAAAGTCATGGTTACTCTATCCTAGCCTAATCAAACGTAACATAAACGAGCGTAGCATCACTCAACCTAACGTGACCACACTATTTCTGCTGACTTCCGCAGAGACAAGCAGAATATCTAGAGCTCTGTAGAAGTGTACAGCACAAAAGTCATAGTTTCCTTAACCTAACATAGCCAAACATGATAAAGCCAAACGTAAGCTAACTGATGTTAACGTGCCTAGACCACCATTACTGACCCCCACAGAGCAAGGCAGAATATACTATAGCACAGGAGAGCGCTGAAATCCGCCGCACTCGAGTGCAAAGCACAAAAGTCAGACGTACCCTATCCAAACCGGACACAACCTAACCGGACACAACTTAACCGCACTCAACCTAACCTAGCCTAGCGAAGCATATACCAACCTAACGTGCAGAGACCACAACTGATGGCATCCGCAGGGCAAAGTGGAGCGTATTAGTGCACACTAAAGCGTAGAAACCCACCGAATAGCAGTGTACAGCACAGAAGTCAAATCTATCCTATCCTAACATAACAAAGCGTAGCCTAACCAAACGCAGCCCAACTCCACCTTACGTGCCGAGACCACGGTTGCTGGCCTTCTAAGCGCCAAGCAGAGTACATTAGAGCTGAGTAGAGCGCAGAAGTACACCGAATAGCAGTGAAAACCAGAAAAGTCCGAGGCACTCTGTCCAAAGCAAGCCGAACGTAACACAAGCAGAGTAACGTAGCAGAACCTTAAGTGCCACGGCCGCTATTGCTTGTCTCACGAGAGCTAAGCAGAGTATAGGAGTGCATCTCATAGCTCTGAAATCACCCGAACAGCTGTTTGTAGCTCACAAGTCAAAGATATGCTAACGAGACCTAATCAAACCTAACGGAACCAAACGAGACATAACTCAAACTATCCTGCCGAGAGCACAATTCCAGGCGTCTACAGAGACAGGTAGTGTGCGATAGCGCACAGAAGAGCGCAGAAGTTTATAGAACAGCAGTGTGTAGCGCAAAAGACGTAGCTATCCTAACCTAAACCATCGTTACCTAACATAACCAAACGTTATATAACTTAACCTAACGTGTCGCGACCACAATTACTGACCGCCGGAATGTCGAGCGGAGTATAGAAGGGATATGTAGAGCGCAGAAATCCGCCGAACTCCTACGCCGAACTCCTACCCTGACCTACCCAAACGTAACTTAACTGCACCTAACGTGTCGAGACCTATATTGCTGCCCTCCTCAGAGCCAAGCAGAACATATTACAGGAGAGTGGAGCACAAAAATTCAAAGAATCGCAGTGTATGGTAGAAAAGTCAAAACTACCCTAACCAAACTTAGCCCAACCGAGCCTAGCCGAACGTAACGTAGCTCAACATGACGTGCCGAGATCACTATGTCAGGGCTTCCCTCTGCCAAGCCGATCGCACTAGGGCACTGTACAGCGCTAAAATTCTCCGAACAGCTGTGTATAGCACAAAAGTCAAAGCTATCACCTCTTAACATAGCCGATCGTAACCAAACCAAGCGTGACATTTCAAGCCTATAGTGCCCCTACCGCAATTTCTGGCCTCCTCAGAGATGAGTAGGGCATAGTAGAGGAGCGATGAGCGCAGAAATCCACCGAGTGGCAGTTTATAGCACAAAAGTCAAAGCTACTCTAGTCTGACATAGCCAAACGTATCATAACCAAACGTGACGTGACGCAACATAACGTGCCTAGACCACTATTACTGTGCTCCCACAGCAAAGCAGAACATATTAGAGCACAGTAGAGCCCAGATATAAACCGCAGAGCTGTGTGTAGCACCAAAGATTAAGCCATTCCTTCCTAACCTAACAAATCTTAAAATAAACAAACGCTACATGTCTCAAGATTATTTGCGGCGGCCACTATTGCTGGACTCCACAGACACGAGCAGAGTATAGTTGAGTAGACCGGAGCGTAGAATTCCACCTAATAACAGTTTATAATACAAAAGTCAAAGCTACCCTAACCTAACGCAATGTAACCTAACGCAGCCGAACGTATTCAAACACAGCCTAACATGCCGCGACCACTATCGCTGGCATGCCGGGAATCGAGCCGAGTATAGTAGATCTATGTAGAGCGCAGAATTCCAAAGAAGATATGTGTATAGCACAAAAGGCAAAGCAACCATATCCAAACCTGAACAAACGTAACGTAGCCAGACGCACCCTAACATGACTTGACGTGTCGAAACCAGCATTGCTGGCCTCCTCAGAACCAAGCAGAATATACTGGAGCACAGTAGAGCGCATAAGTCCACCGAATAGCGGTGTGTAGCATAAGAGTCAGAGCTATCCTAACCGAACCTACCCAAACGAGACATTACCAAATCCGACATAGCAAAACCCACCGTGCCGCGACCACTATTGCTGTCCTCCCCTGAGACGAACCGAGTATAGTAGAGCACAGTAGAGCGCAGAAAGCCACCGAATAGCAACGTATTGCACAATAGTCAAAGACATTCTAACCTAACCAGGCATAACCTAACCTAACCGAACGTATAATAAATGTACCTAACGAGACGTGACCTCTGTCGCTGGCATCCCCAAAGTCAAGCAGAACACATTAGAGCACTATAGGGTACAGAAACTCATGTAATAGCAGTGTATAGCACAAAAGTCAAAGACATCCTTACCAAACATAGACTAACCTGTCCTAACAAAACGTAACCAAACTAAACCTATCGTGAATCGACCGCCATTTCTGGCAACCCCAGAGACAAGCGGATGGGAATAGAGCAACGCAGAGCTCAAATATCAACCGAGCATCTGTGTATTGCACAAAAGTCGAAGCTATCCCTACCAAACGTAACGTATCCCATCAAAGCGGGCCACGTCCGCTATAGATGGCCTCCCCAGGGACAAGCTGATGCTAGTAGAGCAATGAGACCGAGTATATTAGAGCACAGTAGAGAGCAGAAATCCACCGAATAGCAGCGTATACCACAAAAGTCAAAGCTATCCAAGCCATACCTATCCTGACCTTGCCAAGCCAAGCGTAACCTAACATTACATTATGTGCCGAGACAATTATGGCTGTCCTCCCCAGAGTAAAGCAGGATATACAAGAGTACAGCAGAGCGCACAAATTCAACGAATAGCAGTATTTAGCACAAAAGTTTAAGCCACAATAACCAAACATAGCCAAACCTATTCTGACGAAGCGTAACTAAACTAAATCACACGTGCCACGAACACTATTGCTGGCAACCCCACAGCCATGCAGATGCTAGTACAGAAACACAGAGCGCAGATATCAGCCGGACAGCAGTGCATAGGACAAAGGGCAAAGTCATCCTGACCAAACTTAATCTATGCTGAATTTAACGCAGCTTAATCTTACTCAAACAAACCTGCAACGGCCGATATTCCTGGCCTCTCCAGAGACAAGCAGATGCAAGTAGGGCGATGCTGTGCACAGACATCGACCGAATATCAGTGAACAGCACAAGAGTCAGAGATACACTAACCTCACCTGGCCAAGCCCAATGCAACCAAACATAGGGTAACTAAACGTAATGAGACGAGACCTCCTTTGGTGGTCTCCCCAGAGCCAAGCAGGGCATATTAGAGGAGAGTAGGGCGCACAGGTCGATAGAATGGCAGTGCATAGCACGAAAGTCAAAGATATCCTAACCTAACCGAAACAAATCTAACCTAACAAAACGTAACCTGACCGAACATAACCCGCAGCGGCCACTATTTCTGGCATTCCGAGATCAAAGCAGGGAATATTTGTTCGCAGTAGAGCGCAGAAGTCCACCGAATAGTAGAGTATAGCGCAAAACTCAAAGCAATCCTGTCCTAACCTAACAAAACGTGACCTAACCAAACCCAGCGTAACTCAAACATACATGCCGGGACATTATTGCCGATCTCCTCGGCGCCAAGCCGATCATGTTAGAGCACAGCAGAGCGACGAAATCCGACGAAGAGTAGTGTATCGCGCAAAAGTCGAAGCTACGCTTTCCTAACCTACCAACACGTGACGTACCCGCACGAAACGCAACTATTCCTAACATGCCGAGGCCACTATTGCTGCCCCCCTCAGAGCCAAACAGAACATATTAGTGAATAGTAGGTCGCAGAAGTCCATATAATCGCAGTGCATAGCTCAATATTCCAATTCAGCCCATCCTAACATAGCCAATCGTAACATAACCGAACGTGGCATAACCCAACCTAACGCGCCGAGGCCACTGTTGCTGGCATCCCAAGAGCCAAGCAGAATATACTTGAGCACAGTAGAGCGCAGTAATCCAACGCATTGCAATGTGAAACACAAGAGTCAAAGATATTCTAACATAATCTGTCCCAACGCACCCCAACCCAACGTAGCCTATCTACACATAACGTGACGAGAATACCATTGCTGGACCGCGAGAGCCAACCAGAGCATATTAGAGTAACGTAGAGGGCAGGAAACCATCGACAATCTGTGTATAGCATAAAAGCCGAAGCTATCCAATCCTAAACTAACCAAACGTAGCATAACCAAACTTTAACTATCACAAGCTAACGTGACGAGACTACTGTTGTTGGCCTCCACATAGCCAAGCATAATATACTACAGCACAGCAGGGACACCGTATAGCACTGCGTAGCACAAAAGCCAAAGCTATCATATCTTAACATAACCAAACGTAACGTAATCAAACGCAACATAACCTTCCTGACGTGCCGAGACCTACATTGCTGCCCTCCTTAGAGCCGAGCAGAACTTATTAGAGGAAAGTAGAGCGAAGAAGTTCATGGAATCACTGTACACAGCGCAATAGTCGAAGCTACACCATCCCAACTTAGACAAACTTAACATAGCCGAAGTTATGTTAAGTAAACCTAAAGCGCCGAGACCACAGTTTCTTTCCTCCCCAGAGCCGAGCAGAATACACTAGAGCGGAGTAGAGCGCAGTAGTCCACCGCACAGCAATGTCTATCACAGAAGTCAAAGATATCATGACCTAACCTGTCCTACACTGTCCTAACAACCCTATCCTAACATAACATTGCCTAACCTAACCTAACATAACAAAACGCAGCATAACTCAAACTAACATATCGAGAGCACCATTGACGGCATCCCAAGCGGCAGGCAGCGCACACTAGGGGAGAGTAGAGCGCAGGCGTCCATAGAATTGCGGTGTCTTGCACGAAAATCAAAGATATCCCAACCTAACCCAAACAAACCAAATCTAAACAAAAGTAACATAAAATAAACTGGCGCAACGCGGCAACGATTTCTGGTATACCCAGGCCACAGCGGGGAATATTAGATCGCAGTAGAGCATAAAAATCCTGCGAATAGCAGTGTATAGCACAAAAGTCCAAGCTATCCTGTCCTAACCTAGCCAAACGTAACATAAGCGGGCGTGAAAAGTCCCGACCAGACGTGCGGGGAGCACTATTGATGGCATCACGAGAGACGAGCAGAGTATATTTCAACATTGTAGAGCGCAGAAGCTCAACGAAGATCAGTGTACAGCTCAAAAAGTCAAGGATATGCTATCCTAACCTTGCCAAACGTAACATAAACGAACGTACCCTAACTGAGCACAAAGTGCCGGGACCACAACTACTGTCCTACCCAGGGTCGAGTAGAGTATAGCAGAGCAATATAGCGCGTAAAAATAAACAGAATAGCAGTGTATGACACGGAAGCCAAAGTTATCCTGCCCTAACACACACAAACGTAATATAACCAAACGTAACATAACTCAACCAAACGTGCCCAGACAACTATTACTGGCCACTCCAGAGACCAGGAGAAAAAGCTAGAGCACAGTAGAGCGCAGAAATCCGCCGCATTGCAGTGTAAAGCTCAAAAGTGCAGTCTATCCCAAACTAACCTGACGCAACCAAACGTTACATAACGCAAAACTAACGTGCCTGGACTTCTGTTGCTGGCCCCCACATGGCCAAGCAGAGCATATTAGAGGAGAGTAGGGTGCAGAAATCCATAGAATCGCAGAGTATGGCGGAAAAATCAAAGCTATCCAAACTTTACCCATTCTACCGTAAACTAACTAAACGTAACCTAACTCAAACTAACATGCCGCGGCCACTATTTCTGGCCTCTACAGAGCCAAGCAGAACATACTAGAGGAGCGAAGGGCGCAGAAATCCATAGAATCGCACTGTGAAGCAGAAAATTCAAAGATATCCAAACAGAACTCAAACTAACATAACCTAACTTAAGGTAGCCAAACACGAAGGAACGTGCCGCAGCCACTATTTCCGGCCTCCCAAGGGTCTTGCACATTAGATTAGAGCAAGGTGTAGGGCAGGAACCCACCGAATATCTGCGTATAGCGCAAAAGTCAATGATATCCTAACCTAACAATGCCGAACCTAACCTAACCATACGATGAGTAACTAAACGCGACGTGCCGCGACCACTATTGCTGGCTTCACCAGGGAGAAGCAGAATATGATAGAGCACAGTAGAGTGCAGCAGTCTACAGGATATCAGTGTAGAGGACGTATGTTAAAATTATCCTAACCTAACCCAACTGAACCTAACCTACCCAAACGTGTCCAATCTCAAGTTATCGGGCCGCGACCAGTATTGCTGGCCTCCGCCGAACAAAGCAGAGCATAATTGAGTAGAGTAGGGCGCAGAAATCCATAGAATCGCGGTGTATAGCAGAAAAGTCGAAGCTACAAGGACCAAAGCAGAGCTAACGCAACATAACCAAACGTATCCTATTACGACCTGTCATGCCGAGACGACTATTACTGTGTTACCCAAAGCCAAGCAGAATATACTACGGCACAGCTGGGAGTAGAAATCCTCCGAATAGCAGCGTTTGCCGCGAAAGTCAAATCTACCCAAACCTGACCCAAACTAACATAACGAATCGAAACGTAACATAACTCAACCTAACTGGACGAGACGATTATATCTGGCCTCCTCAGAGCCGAGCGAAGAATAGTAGAGCGACGAAGAGCGTAGAAATCCGCCGAACAGCAGTGTATAGCACAAATGACGAGGCCATCCTATCCTACCGAATCCAAACGTAGTATAGCGAAGCGGAACCTGACTTAACCTATCGCGCCACGACTGCTATTGCTGGTGTCTGCAGAGTCGAGCAGAGTATAGTAGTGCAATGTGAAGGGCAGGAATCCACCGGGTAGCAGTGTACAGCGTAAATGTCAAAGTTATTCTATCCTAACATAGCCAAGCGTAACACAATCAAATGAAAGATAACACAAACTAACGTGCCGAGAACACTATTGCCGGCCTCCCCAGCGCTAAGCGGAACATATTAGCGGAGAATAGAGCGCTGAGATACATAGAATCGCAATGCATAGCACAACATTCGTAGCTACCATATCCTCACGTAACCGAACGGAACAAATCCGGACCTTCCTAACGAGCCGGATCGACCTAACGAGCCGAGGCCACTATTGATTGCTTCTCCACAGCCAAGTAGAATATAATAGGGCAAAGTAGAGAGAACTAATCCACCGCATTACAGTTTACAGCACATAATTCAAAGATACCCTAATATAACCCAACCATGCGTGAGATAACCAAACGTAACCTGACACAACCTAATATGCCTAGACCACTATTGCTTAACTCCCCATCGCCAGGCATAGCATATTAGAGGAGAGTAGAGCCCAGAAGTCCATTAAATGGCAGTGCATGGCACAAAAGTCAAAGATATCCTAAATAAACCCAAACTAACCTAACCTAGCCAAAAGTAACCTAACTCGACATAAAGCGCCGCGGCCACTATTCCTGGCATCCCCAGAGCAAAGCACAGAATATTTGATCACAGTAGAGCGCAGGAGTCCGCCGAATAGCAGTGTACAGCGCTGAAGCCAAAGCCATCCTAACTAAACCAGACCAAACCTATTGTAGGCAAACGCAGAATAACTAAACCTAAGCGGCCGAGACATCTATCCGAGACCTTTACTGCTAGCATAAACAGAGCCAAACAGATTATATTAGAGACTGGTAGAGCGGGTTAATCCACCGAAGAGCAGTGTATAGCGAAAAACTCAAAGCTCTCCGTTCATAGCGTACCCGACCGTAACATCGTCAAGCGTACCAAAACGCTACCTAACATGTCGCCCCACTATTTCTGGCCATCCCAGAGACACGCAGAACGTATGGGAGGAGAGTAGAGCGCAAAAATCCATAGAATCGCAACGTACAGAAGAGATGTCAAAGATACACGGATCTAACCCAAACTAACATACCACAGCCAGACATAGCAAACACTGCATAACGTGCCACGGATACTATTGCTGGCCTCCACAACGCTAAGCAGATTACTGTGTAGCAGAGTAGAGGGCAGGAATCCACTGAATAACAGTGTACGGCAAAAAAGTCAAAGATATTCTCTCCTAACCCAACCAAACGTAACATAAGCTTACGCAACCTATCCCTGCCTAACGTGCCGCGGCCACTATTTCTGGCCTTCGTAGAGCCAAGCAGATCATACTAGAGAGCAGCAGAGCGCAGAAGTCCTCGTATAGCAGTGTACAACACAAAGGACAATGCCATCATAGCCAAACTTAACCTAACCTTGCGTAACCGAACGTAACATATCTCAACCTATCGTGCCACGGCCGCTGTTTCTGGTCTACCCAGAGACGAGCAGAGTGTAGTAGAGCAATGTAGAGCGCAGGAATCCAGCCTATACACGTGTACTGCACAGAAGTCAGAGCTGCCCTATCCTATCCTAACCAAGCATAACATAACCAAACGCAACATAGCTCAGACTAACGT
>NW_016909841.1:20244-23095 GCF_001483705.2 Eufriesea mexicana
ATGGTACAGTAGAGCACAGTAGAACGAACACAGCCACCAAATAGCAATGTACGGCGCAAAAGTCAAAGATATCCTGACCTAACCTAAGTTGAATAACTAAACCTAACGTGCCGCCAACACTGTTGCTGGCTTCCGCAGAGACAAGCAGAACATGATAGAGCGTAGTTGAGCACACAATTCCATATTATATCACTGTTGAGCAAATATGTCAGAGCTATCCCAACCTAACCCAATGTAACCTAACAAGACCAAACGTAATCTATCAAAACCTAACATGCCGCGACCAGTATTTCTGGCCTCCACAAAGCAAAGCAGAGCGTAATAGACGAGTGCCGAGCGCAGAAATCCCTAGAATCGCAGTGTCCAACAGAAAAGTCGAAGCCATCCAAACCCTACCAAGGCTAACATAACCTAACCAAATGTATCGCACCCCGACATAACGTGCCGAGGAAACTGTTGCTGGCCTCCCCGTCGCCAACCGGGGCATATTGGATGAGAACAGAGCGCCGGCGTCCATAGAATGTCATTGCATATCACGAAAGCCAAAGATATCTCAACCTATACCAAACAAGCCTAACCTAACCAATCGTAACCTATCCCAACCTAACGCACCGCGGCCACTATTTCTCGTATTCCCAGAGCGAAGCAGGGAATACTAGGTCACAGTAGGGCGCAGAATTCCACCGAATAGCAGTGCACAGCACAAAAGTCAAAGCTACCGTGGCCTCCCATAACCAAGCGTAACAAGACCAAACGTAACGTGACCCAACCTAACGGGCCCAGAACACTATTGCTGATAACCACAGAGCAAGGCTGAATATATTAGAGCACAGTGGAGCGCAGAAATCTGCCGCACTGATGTGTAAAGCACAAGGGTCGAAGATCCCCTAACCTAACCGGACGTAACCTAAACTAAGCAACGGTAGCATAACTCAACTTAACGTGCCGAGGCCTCTATCGCTGGCATCCCTACAGCCAAGCAGAACATATTAGAGCACAGTAAGCCGCAGAAGTTCAACGAATAGCAGTGTATCCCACGAAAGTCAAATCTATCCAAGCTTACCCAAACTAACGTAAGATAATGAAATGTAACTTAAATGAAACTATCGGGCAGTGGCCACTCTTACTGACCTCCCCAGAGTCGAGCAGAGAAGTGTAGAGCAACGCGGAGCGTAAAAATCCAACGAATAGCCGCGTATAGCACAAAAGTCAAAGATATCCTGTCCTACACTATCCAAACGTAGTACAACCGAACTCAAACTAACTTAACCTAACGAGCCGAAACCAATATTGCTGGCCTTCCAATAGCCAAGCAGAAAATACTAGTGCACAGTAGAGCGCAGAAAGCCGAGAATAGAAGTGTATAGCACAAGAGTCAAAGATATCCCAACCTAACCTGGCCCAAGCAGACGTAACCAACCGTAGAATAACCAAAAGTAACGAGCCCGTACATCAACTGCTGGCCTCCCCAGTGACAAGTAGGACATATTAGGCCAGAGTAGAGTTCAAGAATCCCCCGTACAGCTTTATATAACACAAAGGTGAAAGCCATCCTTACCGAACGTAAAGTAACCTAACCCAGCCAAACGTAACCAAACTCAACCTATCGCGCCACGACTGCCATTGCTGGTCTCTCCAGAATAGTGCAGAGTATAATAGGACAATGAGAAGGGCAGGAGTCAACCGAGTAGCAGTGTACAGCGTAAAAGTTAAAGTTACCCCATCCCAACCTAGCCAAGCGTAACCCAATCAAACGAAAGATAACACAACCTAACGTTCCGAGAACACTATTGCAGGCCTCCCCAGCGCTAAGCAGGTCATATTATAGGAGAGTAGAGCGAAGAGGCATGTTGAATGACAGTGTACAGCACGAAAGTTTGAGCTATACTGAGCAAACGTAACCAAACCTTAACGAGCCAAACGTAACACAGCTCATCCTAACGTGCCGTACTCCTGGCGTCCGCAGAGACAAGCAGGGTGTGATAGCGTAGAGTAGAGCGCAGAAGTCCATAGAATTGCAGCGTGTAGCACAGAAGTCAAAGTTGTCCCAACATAACCCAAAGAAGCCTAACCTCTCCAAACGTAATTTAACTCATCCTACCGTGCCGCGTCCAATATTGCTGGCAACCACAGAGCCATGCAGATCGTTTTAGGGAAGAGCAGCTCGATGAAATGCATAATATCTCAGTGTACAGCCGGAAAGTCAGAGATAACCAGACCCAACGCAAACCAACGTAACCTAACATATAGTAGACAAGCCCTCCATAACGTGCCGCGAGCACTATTGCTGCCATCCTCATAGCGATGCAGAATATATTAGTGGAGGGTAGGGCGCTGAAATCCATAGAATCGCAGTGCATAGCACGATAGTCGAAGCTAACATATCCTAATATAGCCAAACGTAGCATAGCACAACGTAGCCGAGATCCAACTAACGTGCTGAGGAGAATATTGGTAGCCGCTCCAGATGCAAGCAGAATATACTGGAGAATCGTAGCGCGCAGTAATACACCACATTGCAGTGCATAGGACAAAAGTCATAAATATCCTAACATAATCCAAGCAAACATAACATAACCTGACATAGAAGAACTCAAGCGAACGTGCCTCGGCCACTATTGTTGGCCTCCACGAATGCAAGCAGAATATACTAGAGCTCAGTAGAACGTAGATATCCACCGCATAGCAGTTTATAGCACAGAAGTCAAAGCAATCCTAACCGATCTTATCCTAACTGCAGCAAACCGAATGTAGCATAGCTAAACGAAACGTGACACGAAAAGAGTTGGTGCCATCTCCAAGCCAAGCACAGTATATTGGAGCACGGTAGGGCGCAAAAATTCACCGAATA
>NW_016909841.1:23938-25088 GCF_001483705.2 Eufriesea mexicana
GAGCAGAACATATTAGAACACAGTACAGCTTCGAAATCCAACGAATAGCGGCGTATACCACGAAAGACGAATCTATCCTAACCCAACCCAAACTATGGTAACGTAACCAAATGCAACATAACCCAAACTAACGGGCCAAGACAGCTATTACTGGCCTCTCCAGAGGCGTGCAGCGTATAGTAGATAAACGTAGAGCTAAAAAATCCAAAGAACAGCAGTGTATAGCACAAAAGTCAAAGCCTGCAACTACTAACCTAACCAAGCATAACAAAACCAAGCGTAAGCTAACGCAACATAACGTGCCTATACCACTGTTGCTGAACTCTCCAGGGCAAAGATGAATACACTACAGCGCAGGAGAGCGAATAAATCCGCCGCACTGAAGTGCAAGGCACAAAAGTCAATGATAACCTTACCTAACATAGCCAAACGAAGCATATCTCAGCCTATCGTGCAGCGAACATCACTGCTGGCATCCTCAGCACCAAGCAGAGCATATTAGAGCACAGTAGAGAGCAGAAATACACCGAATAGCAGAGTATAACGCAAAAGTCAATTCTACTCGATCTTAACATATCGAAAACTAACATAAGCAGACGTAACGTTGCGCATAGTGCCGTTCGACGACCGCTATTGCTGGCGTCACGAGAGCTGAGCAGAGTATAGCAGAGCAGTGTAGAGCGCATAAATCGTCCTAGTTGCAGAGCATAGCACAAATGTCAAAGCTACCCTAACTAAGTCTAGACAAACCTAACCTAACCGAACGTAACGGAACGGAACCTAACGTGACGAGAGCACTCTTCCTCGCGTCCACTTAGGCATGCAGAGTGTGATGGCGCACATAGCAGCGCTGAAGTCCACAAAATGGCAGTGTGTATCAAAGGAGTCAGAGCAACCCTAAGCTAACACAGCGTAACCTAACCTAGCTGAACGTTATGAACTCAACCAAACGTGCGGCGACCACTGCTGCTGCCCTCCAGAGAGCCAACCAGAAAATACTAGAGCACAGCAGATCGCAGAAATTCGACGTATGGCGTAGTATACCGCAAAAGTCAAAGCTAACCCATAATAATCTTACCAAACGTATCGTAGGCCAACGTAGCATAACACATCCTAACGTGCCGAGCCCACTATTGCTGCCCTCCCCAGA
>NW_016909842.1:0-1212 GCF_001483705.2 Eufriesea mexicana
GCTGCACATGGCCATCCGGTGGATTCCTGCGCTCTACTGTGCTATGCTATTTTCTGATTGGACGCAGGTGTCCAGAAATATTGATCACGGAACAATATGCTGAATTAGGCTACGTTTGGCTACGTTACGTTTGCTTGGGTTAGGTATGGAATGATTTGACTCTCGTGGTATACACTGATATTCGGCGGATTCCTAAAATCTACTGTGATCTACTATACTCTGCGAGGCCCTGGTGAGTCCAGCAGTAGTGGTCGCAGCACGTCACGCTGTTTTATGTTAAGCTCGTTTATATTACGATTGGCTATGTAAGGCGGTGGTAGCTCTGACTTTTGCGCTATACACTGCCTTTCGATGGATTTCAACGCTCTGCGGTGCTCTTGTATGTTTTGCTTGACGCTGGGGTGAGGTGCTCTTGTATGTTTTGCTTGACGCTGGGGTGGCCAGCAGTATTGGCCCTGGCACGCTAGATGGAGTTACACTATGTTCTGATAGGTTACGTCTGCTTGGGTTTGTTTGTGAATATTTCGTTTTCGAGGTATAAACTGTTATACGGTGGGTGCCGCGTTCTACTGTGCTCCACTATTCTCTGCTTGACTCTGGGAAGTCCGGCAATAGTGGTCGCGATACGTCAGATACAGTCGGTATACGTTTGATTAGATTGGGTTAGGGAATGTTCGGCTACGATAATACTGACAATTGTGTTATGCACTGCAATCTGGAGGCTTCCAGAGCTCTACCGTGCTCCAGTACATTCTGCTGGGCTGTGAGGATGCAAGCAATTGTCGTCTCTCCACGTTAGGTTGAGTTAATCTACGTTCGGCTATGTTACGTATGGATATGCTTGGATACGGTAGCTTCGACTATTGTGCTATGCACTGCGATGCTATTGGTTTCTGCGCTCTACTCCCTCTAATATGTCCTACTTGTCTCTGGTGGGGGCAGCAGTAGTAATCTCGGAACATTAGGCTGCGTTAGGCTACGTTTGTTTACGTTACGTTTGGCCTGGTTAGGATAGGATGGCCTCGATTCTCGCGGTATACACCGCTTACCGCTAATTTCTGCACTCTACTGTGCTCTAATGTGTTCTGCTTGTACCTGCGGATGCGAGCAATTGTGGTCTCGCCTCATTAGTTCGAGTTAGATGAGGTTTGGCTTGGCTAGGTTGGGTTATTTTTGGTTAGGGTAGCTGTGGCTTTTGTGCTGTACGCTGCT
>NW_016909843.1:0-3577 GCF_001483705.2 Eufriesea mexicana
CGATATTACTCGAAAATGTCAATGAAATTGAATTTTCAAGCCTCATTCTATAGCACTGCAATGGCTATAGCACGCTAATAGGATCTTACCTCCTTGCTTATCCATGAAAGTTAGCTCTCCACGATATTAGTCAAAAATCACATTAAAATTGTACTTTCCATACAGATTCTATAGCATTGCAGTGGCTATTGCGCGCCAATAGAATCTTTCCTCCTTATTTAACGGAGAAAGTAAGCTCACCGCGATATTAGTCGAAAATATCAATGAAATTGTATTTTCCTGCCTGATTCTATAGCAATGTAGTGGCTATAGCGTGCCGACTGTATCTTTCCTCCTTATTTATGCAAGGATGCCAGCTCACCACGATAATAGATGAAAATGTCAATAAAATTAAATTTTCCAGCCAGATTCTATAGCACTGCAATGGCGATAGCACGCTAATACGATCTTACCTCCTTGCTTATCCATGAAAGTTAGCTCTCCGCGATATTAGTCAAAAATTACATTAAAATTGTACATTCCATACAGATTCTATAGCATTGCAGTGGCTATACCACGCCACTAGATTCTTTCCTCGCTATTTATGCAAGAAAGTTAGCTCGCCACGATATTAGAAGAAAATATCAAAAAATTGAATTTTCCAGCCAGATCCTGTTGCATTGCAATGGCTATAGCACGCCAATAGAATCTTTCGTCCATATTCATACAGGATAGTTAGCTCACCGCGGTATTTGTAGAAAATGTCATTAAAATTGAATTTTCCTGCCTGATTCTATAGCATTGCAATAGCTATTGCTCGCCAGCAGATTCTGTCCTCCATATTTATGCAAGAAGGTTTCCACACTACGATATTAGTCGAAATTGTTGATAAAATTGAATTTTCCGGCCTGATTCTATAGCACGGCAATGGCTATAGCGTGCCAACAGAATCTTTCCTCCGTATTTATGCAAGGATGTGAGCTCACCACGATATTAGCCGAAAATGTCAAAAAATTGAATTTCCCAAAAAAATTGAATTTCCCAGCCATATTCTATTGCATTGCAATGGCTATTGCGCGCCAATACAATATTACGTCCTTGTTTATGCCAGAAAGTTGGCTCACCATGATATTAGCCGAAATTGTCAATAAAATTGAAATTCCCAGCAATATTCTATAGCATTGCTGTGTCTATATCGCGCCAATAGGATCTTTCCTCCTTATTCATCGGAGAAAGTAGGCTCAACACGATATTACTCGAAAATGTCAATGAAATTGAATTTTCAAGCCTGATTCTATAGCACTGCAATGGCTATAGCGTGCCAGCAGAATCTTTCCTCCTGATTTATGCATGGATGTCAGCTCTCCACGATATTAACCGAAAATGTCAATAAAATTGAAATTCCCAGCAATATTCTATAGCATTGCAGTGGCTATTGCGCGCCAATAGTATCTTTCCTCCTTATTTATCGGAGAAAGTAAGCTCACCGCGATATTAGTCGAAAATATCAATGAAATTGAATTTTCCTGCCTGATTCTATAGCACTGTAGTGGCTATAGCGTGCCGACTGAATCTTTCCTCCTTATTTATGCAAGGATGCCAGCTCACCACGATAATAGATGAAAATGTCAATAACATTGAATTTTGCAGCCAGATTCTATAGCACTGCAATGGCGATAGCACGCTAATAGGATCTTACCTCCTTGCTTATCCATGAAAGTTAGCTCTCCACGATATTAGTCAAAAATTACATTAAAATTGTACATTCCATACAGATTCTATAGCATTGCAGTGGCTATACCACGCCACTAGATTCTTTCCTCGCTATTTATGCAAGAAAGTTAGCTCGCCACGATATTAGAAGAAAATATCAAAAAATTGAATTTTCCTGCCAGATCCTGTTGCATTGCAATGGCTATAGCACGCCAATAGAATCTTTCGTCCATATTCATACAGGATTGTTAGCTCACCGCGGTATTTGTAGAAAATGTCATTAAAATTGAGTTTTCCAGCCTGATTCTATAGCATTCCAGTGGCTGTTGCTCGCCAGCAGATTCTTTGCTCCTTATTTATGAAAGAAGGTTACCACACTACGATATTAGTCGAAATTGTTGATAAAATTGAATTTTCCAGCCTGATTCTATAGCACTGCAATGGCTATAGCGTGCCAACAGAATCGTTCCTCCTGATTTATGCAAGGATGTCAGCTCACCACGTTATTAGCCGAAAATGTCAATAAGATTGAATTCTCCAGCCAGATTCTATAGCATTGCAATGGCTATAGCACGCCAATAGAGTCCTTCCTCCTCATTTATTGAAGAAAGTAACCTCACGACGATATTGGCCGAAAATCTCAATAAAAATCAATTTCCCACACAGATCCTATAGCACTGCAATGGCTATAGCACGCTAATAGGAACTTACCTCCTTGTTTATCGAAGAAAGTAAGCTCACCACGATGTTAGTCGAATATGTCAATGAAATTGAATTTTCCAGCCTGATTCTATAGCACTGCAGTGGCTATACCACGCCAATAGGTTCTTTCCTCGTTATTTATGCAAGAAAGTTAGCTCGCCACGATATTAGAAGAAAATGTCAATAAAATTGAATTTTCCAGCCGGATTCTGTTGCATTGCATTGTCTATAGCACGCCAATAGAATCTTTCGTCCATATTCATACAGGAAAGTTAGCTCACCGCGGTAATAGTTGAAAATGTCATTAAAATTGAATTTTCCAGCCAGATTCTATAGCATTGCAATGGCTATTGCTCGCCAGCAGATTCTATCCTCCTTATTTATGCAAGATGGTTACCACACTACGATATTAGTCGAAATTGTTGATAAAATTGAATTTTCCAGCCTGATTCGATAGCACTGCAATGGCTATAGCGTGCCAACAGAATCTTTCCTCCGTATTTATGCAAGTATGTGAGCTCGCCACGATATTAGCCGAAAATGTCAAAAAATTGAATTTTCCAGCCAGATTCTATAGCACTGTAGTGGCTATAGCGTGCCGACTGAATCTTTCCTCCTTATTTATGCAAGGATGCCAGCTCACCACGATAATAGATGAAAATGTCAATAAAATTGAATTTTCCAGCCAGATTCTATAGCACTGCAATGGCGATAGCACGCTAATAGCATCTTACCTCCTTGCTTATCCATGAAAGTTAGCTCTCCACGATATTAGTCAAAAATGACATTAAAATTGTACATTCCATACAGATTCTATAGCATTGCAGTGGCTATACCACGCCACTAGATTCTTTCCTCGCTATTTATGCAAGAAAGTTAGCTCGCCACGATATTAGAAGAAAATATCAAAAAATTGAATTTTCCAGCCAGATCCTGTTGCATTGCAATGGCTATAGCACGCCAATAGAATCTTTCGTCCATATTCATACAGGATAGTTAGCTCACCGCGGTATTTGTAGAAAATGTCATTAAAATTGAATTTTCCTGCCTGATTCTATAGCATTGCAAACAGCATTCCAATGGCTATTGCTCGCCAGCAGATTCTTTGCTCCGTATTTACGAAAGAAGGTTACCACACTACGATATTAGTCGAAATTGTCAATAAAATTGAATTTTCCAGCCT
>NW_016909844.1:0-423 GCF_001483705.2 Eufriesea mexicana
TACTGGCCTCAACATGTTATGCTGGGGTCGCCTACGTTTGGGTATGTAACATTTGGCATGGTTAGAACATGCTGCACTGACTTTCATGCTGTAAACTAATTTCATCGAATTTCTGTGATCTACTGTAATCTACTACATTCTGCTTGTCTCTGAGGAGGCCTGCAATAGTGGTCTCCTAATGTTAGGGAGATTTAGGTTACGTTTGTGTATGTTAAATTGGCTAGGTTAGTAGTGGCTACTTTGCATCTCATGCTATACAATGTTTTCCCTCGATTTCTACGCTCTAATGTGCTGAAAATGTTCGGATTGGCTCTGTGGTGTCCAGTAATAGAGGTGTCGTTACGTTAGGTTGAGCGAGGCTACGTTCCGTTATGTTAGGTTAGAAGGGTTCGGTTAGGATTTCTTTGACGTTTGTGCTGTACA
>NW_016909845.1:0-273 GCF_001483705.2 Eufriesea mexicana
GAAAATTCAATTTTATAGACATTTTCGACTAAGATCGTGGTGAGCTAGCATCATTGCATAAGTTTGTAGGAAAGATCCTTTTGGCGTGCTATAACCATTGCAATGATATGGAATGTGCCTGGCAGTTTCGATTTTATCGACATTTTCAACAAATATCGTGGTGAGCTATCTTTCTTGCGTAGATAAGGCGGAAAGATTGTATTGGCCTGGTATTGCCATTGCAATGCCAAAGAATCTGGTTGCAAAATCAATTTTATTGACATTTTCGGCTAA
>NW_016909846.1:0-206 GCF_001483705.2 Eufriesea mexicana
ATTGGATTGAAGGCGATAGGCGGTCTATTCACCGAGCTATAACAGGCTATATATTTTCAATTGTTCAATCCTCTGGCAAGTAGATGGCTGTACCTGCCATTGGATTGTAGGCGTTAGGCGACCTATTCACCAAGCTATAACAGGTTACATATTTTGAATAGACTAATTCTCTGGCAAGTAGATGGCTGTACTTGCCATTGGATTGA
>NW_016909846.1:252-1723 GCF_001483705.2 Eufriesea mexicana
TTCTCTGGCAAGTAGATGGCTGTACCTGCCATTGGATTGTAGGCGTTAGGCGACCTATTCACCAAGCTATAACAGGTTACATATTTTGAATAGACTAATTCTCTGGCAAGTAGATGGCTGTACTTGCCATTGGATTGATGGCGTCAGGCGATCTATTCGCCATGCTATATCATGTTACAGATAATGAGTAGTCCTATTCTCTGGATAGTAGATGGCTGTACTTGCCAATGGATTGAAGGCGTTAGGCAATCTATTCGCCAAGCTGTGACAGCTTATAGATTTCGAATAGTCTTATTCTCTGGCAAGTAGATGGCTGTACTTGCCAATGGATTGAAGGCGTTAGGCAATCTATTCGCCAAGCTGTGACAGCTTATAGATTTCGAATAGTCTTATTCTCTGGCAAGTAGATGGCTGTACTTGCCAATGGATTGAAGGCGTTAGGCAATCTATTCGCCAAGCTGTGACAGCTTATAGATTTCGAATAGTCTTATTCTCTGGCAAGTAGATGGCTGCATTTCCCATTTGATTGAAGGCTTTAGGCGATCTATTCACCAAGCTGTAGAAGGTTATAGATTTTGAATAGACCTATTCTCTGGCAACTAGATGGCAGTACTTGCCATTGGATTGAAGGCGTTTGGCGATCTATTCACCAAGCTAAAACAGGTTATAGATTTTGAATAGACCTTTCTCTGGCCAGTAGATGGCTGTACTTGCCATTGGATTGAAGGCGTTAGGCGATCTATTCGCCAAGCTGTGACAGCTTATAGATTTTGAATAGACTTATTCTCTGGCAAGTAGATGGCTGTACTTGCCATTGGGTTGAAGGCGTTAGGCGTTCTATTCACCCAGCTATAACAGATTATATATTTGGATAGACCTATCCTCTGGCAAGTAGATGGCTGTACTTGCCATTGGTTTGAATGCGTTAGGCGATTTATTCACCAAGCTATAACCGGTTACAGACTTTGAATAGACCTATTCTCTGGCAAGCAGATGGCTGTACTTGCCATTGGATTGAAGGCGTTAGGCGCCCTTTTCGCCAAGGTATAACAGATTATAGTTTTTGACAAGACCTATCCTCTGGCAAGTAGATGGCTGTTCTTGCCATTGGATAGAAGGCGTTAAGCGATCTATTCACCAAGCTGTAACGGAATATAGATTTTGAATAGACCTATTCTCTGGCAAGTAAATGACTGCACATGCCATTGAATTGAAGGCGTTAGGGGATCGACTCACCAAGCTATAACAGGTTATATATTTTGAATAGACCTATTCTCTGACAAGTAGATGGCTGAACTTGCCAATGTATTGAAGGCGTTAGGCGATCTATTCACCAAGCTGTAGAAGGTTATAGATTTTGAATAGACTTATTCTCTGGCAAGTAGATGGCTGTACTTGCCGTTGGTTGAATGTGTTAGGCGACCTATTCACCAATCTATATCAGGTTTTAGATTTTGAATAGGCCTATTCT
>NW_016909847.1:0-2547 GCF_001483705.2 Eufriesea mexicana
ATTCGTGTCTATGGGGAGGCCAGTGATAGTGGTCTCGGCACGCTAGATTGTGTGAGACTGCGTTAGTTTAGGTTATGTTGGTCCGGCTTAGGTTTGGATTGTTTCGACTTACGTGGTGTAGACAGTATTTCGGTGGATTTCTGCGGTGTACTGTGTTCTAGTATGTGCTGTATGTCTCTGGGGAGGCCAGCAGTATTGGTCTCGGCACGTTAAGTTGAGATAGGTTGCGTACGGCCACGTCACGTGTGATTAGATCAGGATAGGGTAACTCTGAATTTTGTGCCATTCATGGTCATTCGGGGGATTTCTGTGCTCTATATTGCTCTAATATTCTCCGCCCGACTCTCGGGAGGACAGTAATAGTGGTAGAGGCACGTTGGGTTAGATTAAATTAAGTTTGGCTGCGCTGAGTTACGATGTGTTAAGTTACTATAGCTTCGAACTTTGTGCTACACAATGCTATTCTATGGGCTTCTGCACACTCCATTGCACGATCTGACATTGCTTGCATCTGTGGACGCCAGGAATAATGCTCCCAGCACGATAGGATGTGTTAGGTTACGTTTGGTTATGTTAGGTTTGGATGGCTTTGGTGGGGATAGCTTTGACTGTTGTGCTATACGCTGCTATTCTGTAGATTTCAGCGCCCTACAATGCTCTGCTACGCTCTGCCTGGCTCTTGTGAGGCCAACTATACTGGTCGTGGCTCCCCAGGCTCTGTTACGTTACGTTTGGGCATGTTAATGTTGGCCATGTGAGGAGGTGGTAGCGTTGACTTTCGCGCTATTCGCTGCTATTCGGGCGATTTCTGCGCTCTACTTTGCGTTAGTATTCTCTGCTTGGCTCTGGGGAGGCCAGCAATAGCGGTCGTGGCACGATAGCTTCAGTTAGGCTACGATTGATTAGGTTAGGTTACGTTACGTTTGGTTAGGATGGCTTCCACTTTTGTGTTATTCACTGCTTTTTGGTGGATGTCTGCGCTCTCTCGTGCTCTAATATGTCCTGCTTTGCTCTGGGAAGGCCACCAATGTTGGTCTAGGCTTGATAAGTTTAGTTACCCCACGTTTGGCTGGGTTAAGTTGGGTCAGGTTATGTTAGGATATCTTTTGCTCTTGAGAAACACACTACAATTTGCTGGCTTTCTGCGTCCTACTGTGCTCCAGTTTACCCTACTTGGCTCTGGGTAGGCCAGCAATATTGACCTCGTCACGTTAGGTTATGTTAGGTTGCGATTGGTTGCGTTACGTATGGTTAGGCTTGGATAGAAGGGCCTAGACTACTGTGCTATACACTGCTATTCGGTAGACACCTGTGCGCTGCACTGCTCTACTCGCATCTGCGTGTATCGGAGGAGGCCAGCGGTACCGGTCGTGGCTATCTTGGTTGAGATATGTTACGTTTGGTTAGGTTAGGTTAGGCTATGTTTGGACAGGATGTCCTTGACTTTTGTGCAAAAAACTGCTATACGTTGGATTTCTGCGCTCTACTGTGCTGTAGTGTACTGTACTTGGCTATGGGGTGGCCAGCAGCCTTCGTCTCTGCACGTCAGTCTTAGTTACGTTGCGTTTGGCTGTGTTACGCTTGGTTAGGCTAGGAGAGCACAGCTTTGACTTTTCTGCTATGCACAGCTATTCGGTAGACCTCTGCGCTCTGCATTGCTCTACTATACTCTGCTCCACTCTGAGGAGACCATCAACAGCAGTCGGGGCACGGAAGGCTGCGGTAGGTTACGCATGGTTCGGATATGTTTGGTAACGACTGTTTATGATGGCATCGACTTTTGTGATATACACTGCTATTTGGTGATTTCTGCGCCCTACTGTTCTCTAATAAGTTCTGCTTGGCTCTGGGGTGGCCAGCAATACAGGTCTCGGCTCGTTAGGTTTAGCTATTCTAGGCTATGTTAGGCTATGTTAGGCCTGGTTTGGTATGGACGACTATGACTTTTGTGGTATACACAGCTACCCGGCGGATTTCTGCGCTCTACTGTGATCTGATAATCTCGGTTTGGCTATGCGGGGGTCAGCAATAATGTTGTAGGCACGTTAGGCTGAGTTCGGTTCGTTTGGTTATGTTACGTTTGCTTTGGTTAGGAGGGCATATGATTGACTATGCGCTATAGGCTGCTATTCGGTGCATATCTGCGCCCTACAATGCTCTGCTATACCCTGCTCAGCCCTCAAGGTTAGAGCAATAGTGCCCGTGGCACGTTGGTTTGTGTTAGGTTACGTTTGGCTAGGTTAGGCTTGGCTACATTTGGTTTGGGTTGCTTAGGCTTTCGCGCCATACACAGTAATTCGGTGGATTCCAGCCCCCTCTGCGCTCCACTCTAATCTGCTAAACCCTGGAGAGGCCTGCAATAGTGGTCGCGGCACGTTACTTCGAGAGGTGCTACGTTTGGTTAGGTTATATCTGTTCGGGTTAGGTCTGGATATCTTTGCCTTTTCCGCCGTACACTGCGATTCGATGGATTTGCGAGTCCGACTCTCGTCTAATGTATTCTGTTTGGTTCTGGAGGTCAGGAATATTGGCGGCGGCACGTTAGGT
>NW_016909847.1:3025-6842 GCF_001483705.2 Eufriesea mexicana
TGCTCGTCTCTGGGGAGACCAGAAATGGCGGTCGTGGCACGATAGGTTGAGGTATGTTGCGTTCGGTTACGCTAGGTTAGGTTACGTTTGGCTATGATGCCATCATCTTTAGTGTTATACACGGATATACGGAGACTTCTGCGCTCTACTGCTCTCTAATGTTATCTGCTTGTCTCTGCGGAAGCCATAAATAGTGGCCACGTCACGTTAGGCAGGGACAGGTTGCGTGAGGTTATGTTACGTTTGGTTGGGTTAGGAGAGATTATCTTTGACTCTCTTGCTGTACACTGCTATTCGGTGAATTCCTGCCCTCTACTCTGCTGCACAGTAATCTGCTTAGCACTGTGGTGGCCAGCAATAGTACCCGCAGCATGTTGTGTTGAGTTCGCTATGTCTGTTTTGGATACGTTAGTTTAGGTTAGGTCCGTGTATCTTCGACTTTTCTTCTGTGCACAGCGATTCTATGGATTTTTGCGGTCTACTCTTCTCTCATATCTTCTGCGTGGCCCTGGGAGGGCTAGAAATAGTGGTGGCGGCACGACAGGTAGAGTTTGGTTACGTTTGGTGTTCTTATGGTCGGGTATGTTAGGAACGGAAAGCTATGACTTTTGCGCTATACACTGCTCTACGGTGGATTTCCGCGCTCTACTGGGCTCTGATATATTCTGCTTGGCTCTGTGTATGCTAGCAATAGAGGTCTCGGGTGGTTAGGTTTAGTTACTCTACGTTTGGTTCGGTTGGGTTAGGTCTTGTTTGGTTAGGATATATCTCACTTATGTGGTGTACATGGCTATCTCGTAGCTTTCTGCACTCTACCATGCTCTACTATACTCTGCGAGAATCTGAGGTTGCCCGTGGTGCGACAGGCTTTGTTAGGCTACATTTTGTATGTTCACAATTGGTTATGTTAGGAGAGGGCAGCTTTGACTCTAGTGCTTTACACCGCTATTCGGTAGACTTCTGCTCTCTACATTGCCCTACTATGTTGTGCCCGACACTGGGGAGGCCAGCAATCGTTGTCTCGGCGCGTCAGGTAAAGCTATGCTACGTTGAGATAGGGTATGTTAGCTTGGGTTAGGTATGGATAGCTTCGACTTTCGTGGTATAAACGAATGTACGATGGATTTCTGCCATCCAGCGTGCTCTGGTATGTTCTGCTGGTCTCTCTGGGGGCCAGCAATAGTGGTCTCATCACGATAGGTGGAGATAGACAACGTTTGGTTACGTTACGTTTGGTAAGCTTAGGATGGGATAGCTATGACCTTTATGCTGTAGTCAGTTATTCGGTGCGTTTCGGCGATCTGCTGTGCTCTAGCATGCTCTGCTTGGCTCTGGGGAGGCCAACAGTATTGCTTTCGGCACGTTAGCCTTTGTTATGTCGCGTTTGGCTATGTTACGTTAGGTTAGGTTAGGAGAGAATTGCTTTGACTTTTGTGCTATGCACGACTATTCGGTGGAAGCCTGCGCTCTACATTGCTCTACTATATTCTGGACGACTCTGGGGAGACCAGCAATAGCGGTCGTGTCGCGTTAGTTTGAGTTACGTTTCGTTTGATTATGGTAGGTTGGCAACGACTTTGTGCCACAGGCAGCTATACCATGGTCTTCTGCGCACTTCAGTGCGCTACCAAACTCTGCTTGTCCCTGTGTACGCCAGCAATATTGCTCTCCGCACGTTATGTCTAGTTATGTTACGTTTGGTTTGGTTATGGTTTGGTACGTTAGGTAGTGATGGCTACGGCTTTTGCGCGATACACTGCTTTTCGGGAGATATCAGCGCTCTACATTGCTCTGCTGTAATTTGCTTGGCTCTAGTGAGGCCAGTAGCAGCGGTCGTGGCACGTCAGGTTGAGTTACTTTACGTCTGCTAATGTTACGCTTGGTTAGGTTAGGATAGGATAGCTTCGACTTTTGTACTATAAACTGCTATTCGGTGGATTTCTGCACTATGCTGTTCTCTAATATGCTACGCTTTGCACTGGGGAGGCCAGCAGTAAAGGTCTCGGCTCGATAAGTTTATGTATTCTACGTTTGTTCATGTTAGGTTACGTTATCTTTTTCTCCTATGCCACACATTGCAATTTGGTAGCCTTCTGCACTCTACTGTGATCTATTATGTTCTCCTTGGAGCTGGGAGGCCAGTAAAAGTGGTATCGTCCCGTTAGGTTGAGTTAGGTTACGTTTGGTTACGTTAAGTTTATTTGGGTCAGGTTTGGATACATTTGACTTTCGCGGCATACGCTGCGATTCGGTGGAGTTCTACAGTCAGCTATGCTGTAGCATGTTCTGCTTGGCACTGGGGAAGCCAATAATTGTGTCCTCGTCAAGATAGTTTGAAATAGGATGCATTTGGTTAGTTTACGTTAGCTCTGATTTGGTTTGTGTAGCTTCGACTTTTCTGCTAGACCGAGCGATTCTATGTATTTCTGCGCTCTACTCTACACTATTATGCTCTGCGTGGCTCTGTGGTGGCCAGCAGTAAAGGTCGCCGCACGTTAACTTGGGATTGGTTACGTTTGGCTAGGTTAGGTTTGGCTGGGTTAGGTTGTAATGGCTTTGACATGAGCGCTCAACACTGACATCCTGTGCCCTACTGCGCTCTATCATATTCTGCTTGTCTCTGGGGAAGCCAGCAATAGTGGTCGCGGCACGCTATGTTTATATACTCTACGTTTGGCTAGGATACGTTCGGCCTTATTAGGTTAGGATATCGTTGCCTTTTGTGCTGTACGCGTTTATTCGGTGGATTCCAGCCCTCCACTTCGATCTACTCTATCCTGATAGTCCCTCGGGTGGCCGAAAGTAGTGGTCGCGGTACGTTACGTTGTGTTTGTCTACGTTAGGTAGGCTATGTTAGGTTGGGTTAAGTTTGGATATCTCTTACCTTTCCGCTGTACACTGCGATTCTATGGATTACTGCGCTCTTCTCTCCTCTGACATATTCTGCTTGGCTCTTGCGAGGCCAGCAATAGTAGTGGTGGCACGTTAGGCTGTGTTCTGTTACGTTTTGTAGTGTAACGACTGGGTAGTTTAGGATATGGTGCCTTTCACTTTTGTGCTACATACTGCTTTTCTGTCGATTTCACCACTCTACTGTGCTCTAGTATGATATGCTTCGGTCTGGGGAGGTCGGAAATTGTGTCCGCGACATGTTAGACTAAGTTAAGTTACGTTTGGCTTGTTTATGTTAGCATGTGTAAGGTTACTATAGCATTGATTTTTCTGCTATACAATGAAATTCGAGGGACCCTTGCGCTGTATTGAGCGCTGCAACTCTCTGCTTGTGTTTGTGGACACCAGGAATGTTTGTGGCGGCAAGAGAGATTGAGTTATGTTGCGTTCGGCCAGGCTAGGTTTGGATGTGTATGGTTGGGAAAGCTTTGACTGAAGTGCAATGCACTGTTAGTCCGTCTACTTCAGCGTCCTACATTGCTCTGCTATACACTGCTTGGCTCTCGTGAGGAAAGTAATAGTGGTCTCGGCACGTCGGGTTGAGTTGGGTTATGTTCGTTTAGGTTTTGTTAGTCTGGGACAGGGCTGGGATGCTTCGGCATACGTGGTATACACTGTTGTTCAGTGGATATCTGCGTTTCACCGTGCTCTAGTATATTCTGCTTTGCTTTGGGGTGGCAAGCAATAATGGTCTCGGCACATTAAGTTGGGTTCAGCTACGTTCGGTTATATTACGTTTGGTTTTGTTAGGATAGAGTAGCTTCGACTGCTGTATTATGCACTGCGATTCTATGGATATCTGCTGTTCACTCCCCTCTAACATGTTCTGCTTGGATCTGGGGGTGTGGCAGAAATAGCGGTGGCT
>NW_016909848.1:0-798 GCF_001483705.2 Eufriesea mexicana
CAATGCCTTAGAATCTGGCTGGAAAATACAATTTTATTGACAGTTACGACTAATATCGTAGTGTTCCCCCTTTTTTGGTACAATAAGGAGGGTAGATCCTATTGGCGTGCTATAGCCATTGCATTTCTATAGTATCTGGATGTAAAACACAATTTTATTGACATTTTCGAATAATATGGTGCTCATCTAACTTTCTTGCATAAAAAATGAGGAAAAATTCTATTGGCGTGCTATAGCTATTGCAATGATATTGAATGTGGTTGGAAAATACATATTTATTCACATTTTCGACTAATATCTTGGTGAGCTAGCTTTCTTGCTGAAATAAGGAGGAATGTTTCTGTTGGCGTGCTATAGACATAGCAAAGCTATTGAATAGCAAAGCTATTGAATCTGCATGGAAAATACATTTTTATTGACATTTTCGACTAATATCGTGGGGACAAACCTTTCTTGCGTAAATAAGGAGAATAGATTCTATTGACCTGCTGTAGCCATCGCAATACTATAGAATCTGGCTGGAAAATACAATTTTATTGACATTTTAGACTAATATTGTTGTGAGCTAACTTTCTTGCGTAAATTAGGAGGAAAGACACTATTGGCGTGCTACAGCCATTGCAGTGCCATATAATCTGGCTGGTAAGATCAATTTTATTGACAACTTCGACTAATATCGTGGAGAGCTATCTTTCTGGCATAAAGAAGGAGGGTAGATGTAATTGGCGTGCTATAGCCATTGCATTTCTATAGTATCTGGATGGAAGAATCAATTTTATTGACATTTTCGAATAATAT
>NW_016909849.1:0-1271 GCF_001483705.2 Eufriesea mexicana
GCAGTGCTTAGTAGAGCACTTTGTATAACAGAAATCCGCCGAGAAGCTGTGTAAGGCACAATAATCAAAGAAGCATATACGATCCAACCCAAACGTTACATATGCAAGCGTAGCCTAACTCCACCTAATATGGCGAGACCGCTATTGCTGGACTCCACGGAGACAAGCAGAATGTACTAAAGTTCAGTGGAGCGCTTTAATCTTCCGCATTGCAGGGAATAGAACAAGAGTCTAATATATCCTAACATAACCTGGCCTGTCCGAACCTAACAAAACGCAGCGTAACTCAACGGAGAGTGCCACGACCACTGCTGATGGATTCCACAAAGCCAAGCAGAACGCAGCAGAGCACAGTAGATCACAGGGACCCGCCGAATAGTGGTGCAAAGCACGAAAGTCGAATCCACCCTTACCAAACATATTCTAAGGTAAGCTAATCTAACGTAGCCTAATTCAACATAAATTGCTGCGACTATTTCCGTCCTCCCCAGGTCCAAGCAGCATATAGTGGAGCTCAGTCGAGTGCAGAAGACCTACGAATAGCAGTTCATAGCACGAATGTCAAAGAAAACCTGACCGAGCTTGACACAACCTAACCTAACCAAACGTAACATACCTCAAACTAACATGATGCGAT
The DNA here is from genome assembly GCF_001483705.2 of Eufriesea mexicana. Taxonomy (NCBI): domain Eukaryota; kingdom Metazoa; phylum Arthropoda; class Insecta; order Hymenoptera; family Apidae; genus Eufriesea; species Eufriesea mexicana. The sequence goes on from NW_016909849.1 coordinate 638, forward strand.
CACTCTCGCTGACCTCCCCACAGCCTAGCAGAAGATATTAGAACACAGTAAAGTGCAGAAATCCGCGGATAGCAGTGTGTAGCACAAGTGTCTGAACTATAGTATCCTAACCTCAACAAACGTGACATACGCGGACGTGGCATACCACAAACTGTCGTGCCGAGACCACTACTGCTGGCCACCGCGGAGCCAAGCAGAACATTCTAGAGCACACTGGAACGCAGAAGTCCACCGTATAGCAGTGTGTAGCACAAAAGTCAAAGCTACCCTATCCTAATATATCCAATCCTAGCATAACCGAACGTAATCCTAGCTTAACCTAACGTACCCCGGCCACTATTTCTGGCCTCCAAAGAGACAAGCAGAATGTACTAGTGCACAGTAATGCGCAGAAATCCGCCGAATAACAGTGTATAGCACAAGAGTCGGAGATATCATGACGCAACCTGCACTAACCTAACCAAAATGACGTAGCATACCTCATCATAACGTTCAGCGACCACTGCTCCTGGCCTCCCCGGAGTCAAGCAGAATGTAGTAGGGCACAGTAGATCACAGATATCCACCGAAAAACTGTGTATAGCACGAAATTCAGAGCTATCCTGACCAAGCATAACCTAACCCAACAGTACCA
>NW_016909850.1:0-808 GCF_001483705.2 Eufriesea mexicana
GGGTAAGGTTTGGATTGATATGACTTTCGCGGTGTTAATTGATGTTCGGTGGATTTCTGCGCTGCACTGTGCTCTACTGTACTCCGCTTGACCATTGGGAGCCCATAAATGTTTGTCGCGGCGGGTTACACCACTGTGCTCTACTGTACTCCACTTGACCATTGGGAGCCCATAAATGTTTGTCGCGGCGGGTTACATTCAGTTGGGCTATGTGTGGCCATGTTCTGTTGGCTTGGGTTAGGACTGGGTAGCTTAGACCTTTCCGATATACACTGCGATTCTATGGATTATCCTGTTCAACTCTGCACTAACATGATCCGCTTTCTCTGCGGATGCCAGCAACCATGGCCGCGCCAGGCCAGGTTGCCATAAGTTACTTTCGGTCAGGTAAGGTTCGGACATGTTGGGTTAGGGTATCTTACACTTTTGTGCTACACACAGCGATGCGGCGAATTACTGCGCTTTTCTGCGCATCAATAATTACTGCTTGGCTCAGGGTAGCCAAGCAATAGTTCTCTCGGCACGCTAGGTACAGGCAAGCTACGTTCTATTATTTTACGTGTGGATATGTTAGGAGACGGTAGCTTCGAATATTCTGCCATGCACTGCGATAATATAGATATCCGCGCTTTACTCACCTCAGATGTGTTCTACTTGGCTCAGGTGAGGACAGCAATAGTGGTCTCGGCACGTTAGGCTGAGTTAGGTTATGCTTGGTTGGGCGAGGTTACGATGTGGTAGGTTAGGATAGCTTAGACTTTTGTGCTATACGCTGCTACTCTATGGACTTCTGCGATCTTCAATGCGC
>NW_016909851.1:0-539 GCF_001483705.2 Eufriesea mexicana
GCTCTACATTGCCTGTACGTGGATTTCAACGACACACTGTCCTCTAATATGGTCAGCTTGCCTCAGGGGAGGACATCAATAGTGGCCGCGGCACGATACGTTATGTTGTATCACGTTTGGCTAAGTAAGGCTATGAGAGGTTGGATTAGGACGGCTTTCGCTTTTGTGCTTTACTCTGCAAGCGGATAATTTCTGCGCTCTACTATGCTCTAGTATTCTCTGCTTGGCTATGTCGGTGCCACCAATAGTGGCCTGGGCACGATAGGTTGGGTTAAGCTACGTACGATTATGTTAAGTATGGTCATGTTGGATAGTGTAGCTTCGACCATTGTGCTATGCACTGCGATTCTATGCATTACTGCGCTCTACTCTCCTCCAATATGTTCTGCTTGGCTCCGTGGACGGCAGCAATAGTGGCATCGGCACGATAGGTTGCGTGTTGTTTCGCTCGGTAAATTAGGTTAGGTTTGGTTAGGGTAACCTTGACCATAGTGCTATAAACTGCTATACGGATTATGTCTGCGCTCTGCATTGCGCTT
>NW_016909852.1:0-72773 GCF_001483705.2 Eufriesea mexicana
GTGGCGTGCGGTGGCCTCCTTCTGCGAGGCGGTTATGCTACAGAAGGAGGCCGCGGAGAGAGCCCGCGAGCGTAGCGCGTGCTCCTCGCGCTTAGGGCGGCGGAGGCTGCAAGCGCGGCGCCGGAGGGCGGCGCGCGCGCTGCCGGATGTGTTAACGCGTTAGACCTCCTCCTTCGCGAGCGACCATGTACCTACGGCCGGGGAGACCGTCTCTCTCTCCCGTTATAACCTATGTCAGGGTGACCACGTGCTGACGGTTAGGGGCCCGTCAGTTCGAGACACCGTAGTCTGGGCGCGCGGCGTCGCGTGATGGTTGCGCGGCGTCCGCATGGTATGCGTGCGTTGCGGTGCGATGGTTTGCGTGTCGTGTGCGTGTGAGTGTGTGTGTGTGCCTGTAAACGACCCATATTGCTCGCATGGACATTATCGTTTCGGGTGCGATTAACCGCCGGGCCGGGAGGGAACTGCGGTTGCGTCGCGTGGGCGTCCTGGCAATTGCGTCGCCGCGAAGTCCAGGGCGCACCAAAATGCGAAGGTCTGGTCATCGTGGGGTTTTAGTGGGTAGAAATCCCACATAACCCCGCCCCCTCCCCTAAGGGGTCCGGTATCTTTGGAAGATTTCCCCCACGTGAAAAAAAGGATGTCATTGACTTTTCTGCTTTACATTGCCGTTATATGGACTCCTGCGCTCTGCGCTCCTCTAATATGTTCTGTTTGGCATTGGTGAGACCAGCAACACTGGACTCGTCTCGTTAGGTTTAGTCAGCCCACGATTGGTTAGAATACTATAGAACATGTTAGGGTAGGATATTTCTGACTTTTGCGCTATAAGGTGCTATATGGCAGCTTTCAGCGCTCTATTGTGCACTGGTTTATTCTACTTGTCTCTGAGGATGCCAGTAATATTGTTCTCGGCGCGTTATTCTCAGTTAGGCTAGGATTGCTTATGTCAGGTTTAGATAGGTTAGGATGGGAAAGATTTGACTTTTGTGCGATTCGCTACAGTTCGGTGGATTTTGGCGCTCTAGATTGCTCTGCTCTACCCTGCTTGGCTCTCGTGTGGCCAGCAATAGTGGTCGTGGCACACAATTTTTGGATACGTTACATTTGGTTATGTTACGTTCGGTCAGATTAGGAGAGGATATCTTTGCTTTTGTGGCATACACCGCCATTCGGTGGATGTTTGCCCTCTATGCTGCACTAGTATGTTCCACTTGGCTCTGGGCATGCCAGCAATAAATGCCTCGGAACCTTATATTGAGTTAGGTTACGTCATGTTAGGTTAGGTTAGGACAGTTTGGGATAGGATAGCTTCCACTTTTGTGCTATACATTGGAATGCGGCAGATTACTGCGATCTGCTGTGCTGTGGTGACCGCAGGTCGCTCCTCTTGTTAGGCGGAGTTACGTTGTGTTTGGTTATATTACGTTTTGATAGGTTAGGATAAGGTAGCTTTGACATTTGCGCTGTACACTGCCCTTCCGTGGATTTCTGCGCCCTACATTGGTCTACTATACTCTGCTCTACTCCCGGGCGGCCACCCATAGCGGTCGCGGCACGTTACGTTTAGTTAAGCTACGGTAGGTTGGGTTGGCTTAGGACAGGTTAGGATAGGGTATCCCTGACTTTTGTGCGATACACTGCAATCTGGTGGCTTTCTGCGCTCTACCGTGTTCTAGTATACCCTGCTTGCCTCTGGAGAATCCATCAGTGGTGGTCTCGGCACCCTACGTTACGTTATGTTACCTTTTGTTCTTTTACGTTTGCATAGGTTAGGATATGGTAAATTAAACTTTCGTGCTATACGCTGTGTTTCGGTGGGTTTCTGCGCTATGCAATACTCTGCTATGCTCTGCTCGACGCTGCGGAGGACAGTAATAGAGGCCTCGGCACGTTAGGTTGAGTTATGCAACGGTTGAGTGTGTTTTGTTTTCTAGGCTAGGTTCGGATGTCTTTGTCTTACGTGGTATACATTGTTGTTCATGGCTTTCTGCGTTCCACTGTGCTGTAGTGTGTTCTGCTTGGCTCTGGGGAGGCCAGGAGCAGCGGTCTCGGCACGTTATGTTGAAATAGGCTACGATCGGTTAGTGTGGGCCTGTGCAGGACTGGTTTGGATATCTTCGACTTTTGTGCTGTATACTGCAAGGCGGTGGGTTTCTCCGCTCTATTGTTCCCCAGATTTTTCCGCTTGGCCCTTGGGAGGAGAGCAATAGTGGACTCAGCACGTCAGGCTGGGTTAAATTTCGTTTGATTAGATCGCGTTGGGTACAATTCGTTTAGGATATCTTTGTCTTTCGCGCTGTACACAGTTATTCTGCAGAACGCTGCGCTCTGCTGTACTGTACTATATTCTGGTTGACCCTGGAGTGGGCCGAAAAAGTGATCGCGGCACATTACGTTGAGTCATGCTACGTTCGGATAGGATACGTTGGCTTGTGTCAGGTACTGATATATTTGACTCTTCTGCTATACACTGCGATCCTATGGATTCCTGCTCTCTACTCTTTTCTACTATATTCTGCCCCGCGCTGGGGTGGCCAGCAATAGTGGCCTCGGCATGTCATGTTGAGCTGGCCACATTTGGTTAATATAGGTTAGCCCAAGTATGTCATGTATATCTTTAATTTTTGTGCTGTACGCTGCAATGCGCCGGAATTCTGGGATCTACTGTTCCCTGGTATATTCTGCTTGGCTCTGTGGAGGCCAGCATTAGCGGTCTCGGCACCTTAGGTTGAGCTATGCTGCCATCGATTATGTCAGGTTCTGTTAATTTCGTTTGACATAACATTGACTATCGCGATATATAGTGTTATACGGTGTACTTCTACGTTCTGCTGTGCTCCACTACGTTATACATAGCCCTGGGGTGACCAGCAATTGTGGCTGCGGCATTTTATGTTGTGTTGGCCTATGCTTGGCTAGGTAATGTTTGTTTGGTTATGTATTTACAGCTTTGACTTTTCGGACACACGCTGCGTTTCCTTCGATTTCTGAGAGTTGCTCTCCTCTGGTATGTTCTATTCCACTGTGGGGAGGACAGCAGTAGTGGTCGCGGGGCGAAAGGCAGAGATATGCTACGTTCGATTAGGTTACGATAGGGTGGCTTCGAGTCTTATGCCACACACTGCGATTGTATGGATTTCTGTGCGCTACTCTCCTATACTGTATCATGCTTGGGCCTAGGGGCCAGCAAAAGAGGTCTCGGCACGTAAGTTTGAGTTCTGTTACGGTTGGTTACGTTAAGTTTGGTTATGTTATGATAGGGTAGCTTTGACTTTCGTGCAGTACACTGCCATTCTGTGGATTTCTGCCCTCCACTGCGCGCTAATGCTTTCTGATTGGAACTGAGGAGGCCAGCAAGCGCGGTCTCGGCACGTATGATTTGGTTGTGGCACGTTTGGTTAGTTTACGACTGGTTAAGTTCGGTAAGGGTAGCTTCGACCTTCGTGCGCCCACACTGCGATTCCGAGGATTTCTGCGCCCTTATTTGCTCTACTATATTCTGCTTGGCCATGAGTAGGTCATCAATATAGGCCGCGATACGATATATCCACGTAGAGTTTGGTGAGGCTACGCTTCTTTGGGTTATGTTTGAATAGTTTTGACTTTTCTGCTATGCACTGCGAATACATGGATTTCTGGCGCTCGAGTCTCCTCTCATATATTCTGCTTGGCTTTGGGGAGGGTAGCAATAGTGGTCCCGGCACGTTGGGTAGCGTTATGTTACGTTTGGCTTTGTTAGGGTTGCATATGTTAGGATAGGATAGCTTTCACTTTTGCGCTATTTACCGGTATTCGGCGCATCTCTGCTCTCTTCTCTGGGCTAATGTTTTCTGCTTGGCTCTGAGGAGGGTAGCAATAGTGGTCTCTCCACGTTAGCTTGAGACATGTTACGCTAGGCTACGTTACGTATGGTTAGGTTAGGATAGGACAACTTCGACTTTTGTGTTGTACACTGCTTTTCATAGGATTGCTCGACTCTGCTGTCCTCTAATATTTTCTGCTTGGCTCTGCGTTTGCCACCAACAGCGGCCGCGGCACGTTGTGATGAGGTCGGCTACGTTAGGTTTGGTTACGATAGCATGGGTTTGGTTCCTGATATATTTGACTTTCGTGCAGTACACTGTGTTCCAATGGACTTCTGCGCCCTACTGTCCTATAGTAAATTCTGCTCGACTCCGTGGAGGCCAGCTCTAGTGGTCGGGCAACGTTAGGTTGAGATATGCTACGTGTGGGTATATTGAGATTTGATACATTAGGATAGGATACATCTGACTTTTGTGCTATACACTGGTGTTCCGTGGATTTTTGCGCTCTACTGTGCTCTAGTAGGTACTGCTTAGCCATGGGGATGCCTGGAAAAGTGGTCTCAGTACATTACATAGAGTTAGGCTACTCTTGGCTAGGTTAGGTATGGCCAGGTATGGCTTGGATATCTTTGACTTTTGCGCTATACACCTCATTGCGGCGGACATCTGCGCTCTACCGTGATCTAGTGTATTCTTCTTGGCACAGGGGAGAACAGCAATAGCTTCCTCGATGCGTTAGGTTCAGCAAGGTTACGTTTGGTTTTGTTACGATTCGTTTGGTTGGGATATGAGAGCTTTGAATTCTGTGCTGTAAACTGCTATTCGGAGGCCTTCTGCTCCCTACTGTGATCCAGTATGTTCTTCTTTTAACTTTGGATGCCAGCAATATTGGTTGCGGCACGTTATGTTGTGTCAGGCTACGTTCGGTTGGGTTAGGATTGGTCAGGTTTGGTAAGGTTATCTTTGACTCTTGTGCTGTACACGACAATGCGGCGGATTTCAGCGATGTACTGTGCTCTAGTACATTCTGCTTGGCTCTGCGGAGGCCAGTAACAGTGGCCATGTCGAGTTAGGTTGGATTTGGTTGCGTTCGATTATGTTTCGTTTGCTGGGTCAGGAGAAGATAACCTTTACTTTTGTGCCGTACACAGCTATTCGGCGGATTTCTGCGCTCTACATTGCTCTACCGTACCCTGCTCGACTCTGAGGTGGCCGGCAATAGTGGACACGGGACGAGGGTTTGAGATAGGTTACCGTCGGTCAGGCAAGCTTGGGCTAGGTTTGGTTATGATGGCATTGTCCTTTGTGATATACACTGCTATTCGACGTATCTCTGCACTCTACTGCTCTGTAATATGCTGTGTTTGGCTCTGGGGAGGCCAGCAATTGTGGTCCCGGCACGTTAGTTTAGTTAGGTTACGTTCAGTTAGGTTACATTTATTTGTGTTAGGTCTGGATAGCTTTGACTTTCCTGGCACATACTGTTATTCGGTGGGTTTCTGCACACTACTCAGCTCTACTATACTCTGCTCGATTCAGGGGAGGCCAGCAATAGAGGGCTGCACGTTAGACTGTGTTAGGTCACGTTTGGTAATGCTAAGATTGGTTAGTTTAGGAGGTGTTAGCTGTCCTTTGCGTTATGCACTGTTATTCGGTGGAGCTGTACGATCTACTCTGCTCTAATATGCTCTGCATGGCTCGGAGAATGCCAGCAATGGTAGTCTCTACACGTTATGTCGAAATAGGCTACGTTTGGTTATGTTACGTTTGGGTAGATTAGGATAGGATAGCTTTTCCTTTTGTGGTATACACTACTATTCGGTGGGTTTCTGCTCTCTACTGTGCCCTAGTATGCTCTGGTCAGCTCTGGGGAAACCGGCAATGGTGGTCTCGGCGCCTCAGGCTGAGTTGGGCTACGTTTGGTTGGGCTACGTTAGCTTGGGTTAGGCTTGTACAGCTTTGACTTTTGTGCTATGCACCGACATTCGGTGCATTTCTGCGCTCTGCATTGCTCTAATATGCTCTGCTGGGCTCTGGGAATGCCAGCAATTTTAGTCTCGGCTCCTTACTTAGAGTTATGCTGCGTACTGTTAGGTTGGGTTTGGACTAGTTAGATTAGGATATCTTCAAACCTTGTGCATTATACTGCGATGCGGTATATGACTGCGCTCTGCTGTGCTCTACTACACTCTGCTTGCTTGTGGGGAGGCCAGCAATAATGTTCTAGGCACGTTAGGTTGAGTTAGGCTACGTTCGGTTATGTTACGTTCGTCTGGGTTAGGTTTGGATAGCTCAGACTTTTGTGCTTTACACCGCTATGCGGTGGAATTCTGCGCTCTCTACTGCTTTAATATGTTCTGCTTATGTCTGGGGATGCCAACAGTAGTGCTCACGGCACGTTGTGCTGAGATAGGGTGTGTTCGGTTATGTTTCATTTAGTATTGTTAGGATAGGATTGCTTATACATTTTTGCTGTACTCCGCTCTTCGGCGGATGTCTGCGCTCTACATTGATCTACTAGAGTATTATCGACTATGGGGAGGCCGGCAGTAGTTGTCGCGGCGCGTTGGTCTGAGGTATATAACGGCTGGGTATGTTACACTTTGTTAGGTTAAGATGGGATAACTTTGACTTGCGTGCTACACACTGTTATTCGGCGTATTTCTGCGCTGTACGGTGCTCTGGTGCATCCGGCTTCGCTCTGTCGATGCCAGCAATAGTTGTCTCGGCACTTTAGGCTTAGTTACCTTACGTTTCGTTGGGATAGGTTGGGATTGTTAGGTTGTGATATCTTCGCCTTTTGTGCAATACATTGCAATGCGCTGGATTTCTGCGCTCTGCTGCGCCGTTGGATATACTGCTTTGCGCTGGAGAGGCCTGCAATAGTGCTCTCGGCTGGTTAGCTTGATTTAAGCTATGTTTGGTTGTGTTACGTTTGGTGAGGTTAGGACGGCATTGTTTTGACTTTTGTGCTATACAAAGTTATCCGCGTATTTCTGCGCTCCACTGGGCTCTAGAATATTCTGCTTGTCTCTGGAGATGGCGGCAGTAGCAGTCTTTGCTCGTTAGGTTGAACTTAGGGACGTTTGCTTAAGTTACGTTTGGTTAGGTTAGGATAAAGTAACTTAGACTTTTGTGCCATACGCTGCTAGTCGGTGGATTCCTGCACTCTACTGTGCTCTGATATGTTCTGCTTGGCACTGGGTCGGCCAGTAGTAGTACTCCGCTCACGTCAGTTTGGGTAAGGCTATGTTCCGTTGGACTAGGTTGGGAAGGCTCAGTTAGGATTTCTCTGGCCGTTGTGCAACAGACTGCTACTCGGATGATTCCTGCGCTCCACTGTGATCTCATATTCTCTGCTTCGTTCTGGAGAGGATAGCAATAGTGGTCTCGGCACGATAGGTAGAGATACGCTATGTTCGTTTATGTTACGTTTGGCTGCGTTAGGATATTGCAGCTTCGATTATTGTGCTATGCACTGCGATTCTATGGATTGCTGCGCTCTATTCTCTTCTAATATGTTCTGCTTGTCCATGCGGAGGCCAGTAATGGTGGTCTCGGCATCTGAGGATGAGTTGGGCTACGCTTGGTTGCGTTCCGCTTGGTCCGGTTAGGATAGTGTAGCTTCGCCTATTGTCCTATGCGCTGCGATTCTATGGATTTCTGCGCTCTATTCTCTTCTAATATCTTACGCTTGGCCCTGGGGAGGGCAGTAGTTGTGGTCTTGGGTCGTTGGAATTCGTTAGGCTGCGTTACGCTTTGTAAGGTTAGCACAGAATAGCTTTGAATTTTGTGCTACACACTGCAATTCGGAGGCTTTCTGTGCACTTCGTTGCCCTACTATACCCTACTCGACTCTGTGAAGGCCGGCAACTGTTGTCCCGGCACGTTAGGTTTTGTTCGATTGCGTTTGGTTTCGTTAGGTTATGTTTGGTTGGGCTGGGATAGCGTTGACTTTTGTGCTACACACTGCTATGCTCTGGACTCCTGCGCTCTACATGTGCTATCACGCTCTGCTTGTCTCTGGGGACGCCAGGTATGGTGTTCGCGGCACGATAGGTTATGCCATGTTACGCTTGGTAAGGCTTGGTTGTGTTATGTTCGCTTGGTGTAGCCTTTACTTTTGTGCAAGACGCTGCTATTTGGTGTATTTCTACGCTCTGCTGTGTTCAAATATTCTCCTGTTTGCTCTCGGGAGGCCAGTAGTTTCGGCTGCGGCGTGTTAAGCTGGGTTATGTTACGTTTGGCTAGGCAAGGTTCCTTTGTGTTCGCTTCGGAATTCTTTGTCTTCTGTACTATGCACCGACATTGTATGGACTTCTGCGCTCTACTCTCATCTAATATGCACTGTGTTGCGATGGGGTGGCCAGCAAGAGCTTTCTAGGCTCGTTAGGATGGGCTGTATTACGTTTGGCTTGGCTTGGTTTGGCTATCCTGGAAATTATAGCTTTGACTATTGCGCTGTACATCACTATTCGGCCGACACCTGCGATCTGCATTGTTGTGATGTCCACTGCTGCCTATTGGGAGGCCAGTGATATCGGTCGCGGCACGTTTCGATGGGTTATGTTACGCTAGGTTAGGCTACGTTAGTTAACGTTTGGTTCGGATCGCTTCGACATTTATGCTATCCGCCGATATTTGGTGGATTTCTGCACTCTACATTGATCCACTATGATCCGCGCGACTCTCGGCATGACAGAAATTTTGGTCGAGGCACGTTAGGTCGAGATAGGCAACGTTTGGTATGGCATGGTTTGGTTAGGTCTTTCCAGGATAGGTTTGACTTTCTTGCTGTACACAGTCATTCGGAAGATTCCTGCCCACCACAGTGCTCTAACATGTTCTGCCTGGCTCTGCGGATGCCAGAAATAGATGTCTCTGCCGCTCAAGTTTAGTTATTCCGCTTTTGTGTTGGTTAGGTTTGGTCTGGTTTGCTTAGGATGGCTTTGGCTTATGTGCTGTACACAGCTATTCGGCGGTCTCCTGCGCTCTGCTGTGATCCAATATTCCATGCTTTGCTCTGGGGAGGCCAGGAAGAGTGGCCGCGACGCGGTATATTTGTTCTGGTTACGTTCGGTTAGGGTGGGTTAATCCAATATCTTAAGCTTTTGTGCGGTACACTGGTATTTGGTGGATTTCTGCTCAGTACTGTACCCTATTACGCTCTGGTGGGCTGAAGGGAATGCAGCAATGGCGGTCTGGGCACGTTGGTTAGAGACATGCTGCGTTTGGATATTCTCTGTCGGTTTTGATCAGGTTTGGGTAGATTTGACTTCTCTGATGTACACTGCGATTATAAAGAGTTCTGCGTTCTACTCTCCGCTTGTGTGTTCCGCTTGACTCTGAGAAGGCCAGAAATAGTGGTTGCGGCAGGTTAGGTTAAGTTAAGATACGGATGGTTATGTTGCGGTTGGTTATGTTAGGAGAGGGTAGCTCTGATTTTTGTGCCATTGTCTGCTACTAGATGAATTGCTGCTCTCTACAGTGCTTTAATTTTTTGAGCTTGGCTCTGGGAAGGCCAGAAATAGTGGTCGCGGCACGGTACGTTGTGTCAGGTTACGTTCGCTTAGGTTGGTTCAGGCTAAGTTTGGTCAGGGTAGCCCTAACTTCTGTGCTGTACACTGCTATTCGGTGGATTTCTGCGCCCTACAGTGTTTTAGTATGTCCTGCTTGTTTCTGGGAACGGCAGTAATAGCGGTGTCTGCACGTTAGATGCTGTTAGGTTATGTTCGGTTATGATGTGTTGGCATGGGTTAGGTTTGGGTATCTGTCACTTTTCCGATATACAATGTGATTATATGGATTTCTGCGTCCTACTCTCCACTAATGTGCTCTGCTTGGCTCCGCGGAGGCCAGCAGTAGTGGTCGCGGCAGGATAGGTTGGGTCAAGTAACGTTCGGTTATGCTGCGTTAGGCTACGTTCGGTCTGGATAGCTTTAACTTTTTTTCTGTACACTGCTGTGCCGCGGATTTCTGCGCCCTACTGTGCTCTAGCATGACCTGCTTGACTCTGGGGATGGCAGCAACATAGGTTGCGGCACGTTAGGTTGAGTTACGCTATGTTTGTTTATGTTACGATTGGATAGGTTAGGAATGGCAGTTTTAACCTTGGAGATATAGTCTGTAGTTAGGTTCTCTTCTGTGCCCTACAGTGCTCAAGTATGTCCTGCTTGGCTCTGGAGAGGCCAGCATTAGTCCTCGGGGCACGTTAGGTTGGGCTATGTTACGTTTGTTTGTGTTACGCTTGGCTAGGTTCGGATAGGATAACTTTGACTTTTAGGCTATACACTGCCACTCGGTGGACTACTGCCCTTCATATTGCCCAACTATACTCGGCTCGAATCTGAAGAGACTTACATTAGTTGTCGCGGCGCGATGCGTTGAGTTTGGTTACGTTTGTTTGGGTTAGGTTAGGTTTCGTTTGGTAAGGATGGTTTTGACCTTTGTGCTATACACTTCTATTCGACGGCTTTCTGCGCTCTACTGTGCACTAGTGTATTCTGCTTGGCTATTGGGTGGTCAGGAATAGCGGTTTCGGCTCGTTAGTTTAAGATAGGCTGAGTTCGGTTGTACTAGGCTTGGATACGGTATGATAGGATATCTTTGCCCTTTGTGCTATACGCGGTTATTCGGTGGATTTTTATACTCTACGTTACTCTTCTCTACTCTGCCCGTCTCTGGGGAAACGAGTAATAGTGGCCACGGCACGATAGGTTGAGATTGGATACGCTGGTCAGGCTACGTCAGCACGGGTCGGGCTTGGATAGCGACGACTTTTCTACTTTACAATGCGATAGCGTGGATATCTGCGCTCTACTCTTCTATGTTATGTTCTGATTCGCTCCGTGGAGGCCAGCAATACTAGTCGCGGCACGATAGGTTTAGTTACATAACGGTTTGCTAGGTTATGTTATGTTAGGTTTCGTTACTGTGGCTCCCACCTTTGTGCTATACACTGCTGTTCGTTGAAATTCTGCGCCTTACTGTGCTCTAATATGTTCTCCTTGGCTGTGGGGAGGCCAGAAGCAGAGGCCTCGGCACGCTAGGTTGAGTTATGCTACATTTGCTTAAGTTAGGTTATGTCCGGCTAGGTTAGGGTATCTTCGAGCTTTATGATTTACACTATAGTGCGGCGGATTTCTGCGCTCCACTGTGATCTAATATATTCAGCCTTGCTCTCTGGTTGTCAGCAATAGTGGTCTGGGGACGTTAGGTTGGGTCATGTTACGTTTGGTTTTGTTACGCTTGGTTATGTGAGGCCACGGTAGCTTCGACTTTTGTGCTGCACACTGCAATTCGGTGGAATTCTGCGCCCAACTGTTACCTAGTTTTCCCTGCTTCGCTCTGTGAATTCCAGAAATAGTGGCCGCGGCGCGTTAGTAAATGATGGGTTACGTTTGGTTATGTCAGGTTTGTTTGGGTTAGGTTGAGATACCTTTGACTTTCGTGATATGCAATGACATTCTGTGGACGTCAGCGCTCTGTTCTCTTCTAACATGCCCTGATTGACGACGGGGAGGCCAGCAATAGTTGTCTCAGGATGTTAGGTCGGGCTGGGATACGTTTGGTTAGGTTATGTTACCTTTTGTAAGGTTTGGATGGTTTTGACTTTTCTGCTGGACACTGCCATTCTAGGCACTTCTGCGCCCGGCACTCCTCTATTATGCACTGCTTCGCTCTGTGGTGGCCAGCAATACTGGTCGCGGCTTGGTAGGTTTAGTTAGATTACGTTTGGTTTTGTTAGGTTACATTGGGTTGGGACGGGATAGCTACGGCGTATGTGCTCAACACTGATATTATATGGACTTATGTGCTCAACTGCGCTCTATCATGTTCTGCCTGTCTCTGCGGAAGCCAGAAATAGTTTTCGCTGCACGTTAGGTTTATTTGTTTAACGTTTAGTTAGGTCAGGTTAGGTCTGGTTGGGACACGGTAGCTTTGACTATTGTGCTGTACACCGTTATTGAATCATTTCCGCCCTCTGCATTGCTCTGCTGTACTCTGCTCGACTCTGGGGATGCCAGTAGTACATGTCTCGTCACGTTAGGTTCAGTTAGGCTACTTTTGGCGAGGATAAGTTAGCTTAGATTAGGTACGGATTGCTTTGACTTTTGCGGTATAGACCGCTTTTCGGAGGACTTCTGCGCACTGCTGTGCTCTAGCTTGTCATGCTTGGCACTGGGCAGGCCAGTGATGGTGGTTTCAGCACGCAGGTGTGTGCGCGTGGCTTTGCTAGGTTTCGGACACATTTGGTTAGATTAGCTTTGACTTTTGCGCTGTACACTGCTATTCGGTCGATACCTGTTCAATACATTGCTCTACCAGCATCTGCTGGTCTCTGTGGAGGCCAGTAATAGCAGTCGTGGCAGGTTTGGCTGTGTTACGTTACGTTTCTACAATCTGTGGAGTCGCGTGGAACGGCAGGTTTTGTTAGGCTACGTTTTGTAATATCACATTTGGTTATGCTCGTAGAGGGCTGCATTGACTTTCGTGCTATACGCCTCTATTCTGTGGACTTCTACTCTATACATTGCTCTACTATGCTCTGCCCAACTCTGTGGAGGTCAGTAATAGTTGTCTCGGCGCGTCAGATTGAGTTATGCTACGTTCGATTAGGGCATGTTAGCTTGGGTTCTGTTTTGACATCTTCGACTTTCGTACTGTAAACAGATGTGCGGTGGATATCTGTGCTCTAGTGTGCTCTAGTACAATCTGCTTGGCTCTGTGGGGGCCAGCAGCATTGATATCGGCAAGTTAGTCTCAGTTAGGTTGCGTTTGGTTATGTTACGTCTGTTTAGATTAGGATAGGACAGCTTTGCCTTTTGTGCTATACACAGCACTTCGGTGGATACCTTCGGTCTACCTTTCTCTAATACACTCTACTCGACACTCTAGAGGCCAGCAGTAGTGTTACCGGCACGTTAGGTTTATTTAGGCCCCGTTTGGTTAGGTTATATTGTGCCAGGTTAGGTTATGCTGTCATCGACATATCTGCTGTACACTTCAGTGCGGCGGATTTCTTCTCCCTACCGTGCTCAAGCATATTCTGCTCTGCTGAGAGGAGGTTAGCAGTTGCGGTCTAGGGTCGTTTGTTACAATTAGGTTACGTCCGTTTGTGGTATATTTGGTTAGGTTATGTAGGGGTAGCTTTGTCTTTTGCGCTGCAGAATGCTATTCGATGGACTTCTACGGTCTACTGTGCACTAGTATGTTTTGCTTGGCTACTGGGAGGCCTCTAATATTGGTCTCGGCACGATAGGTTGAGATAGGATGCGCTTAGTTAGGCTATGTTGCTCCATGTTTGGTTAGGATCGCTTTGAATTTCGTGCTATACACTCTTATTCGGCCCGCCCTCCACTGTGCTCTTCTGTAATCAGTTTGGTCCTGTGGAAGCCAGCAATAGTGGTCGCGGCAAGTTATGCTGAGTATGCTGTGTCAGGTTAGGATATGTTAGTTTGAGTTAGGATTGCGTATCTTTCACATTTCTGCTGTCCACTGCATTTCCATGGATTTCTGCGCCCTACTCTCCTCTGATATGTTCTGCTAGGCTCTGGGGAGGCCAGCAATCGTGGTGGAGGCACGTTCGGAAGAGTTTGTTTACGTTTGGCAATGTTACGGTTGGTTAGGTTAGGACAGCGTAGCTATGACTTTTGCGACATAGACTGCTATTGTGCTCTAGTATATTCTGCTCGGCCCTGGGGATGCCAGCTGTATTGGTCTCGGCATGCTAGTCACAGTTAGGTTGCGTTCGGTTATGTCACGTTTGGCTATGGTGGGACATGTCAGCTACGGCTATTCTGCTATGCACTACTATGATATGGATTCGTGCGCCCTACTCTCCACTAATATGTACTGCCTGGCTCTGGGGTGGCAGCAATATTCGTCTCGGATTGTCAGGATTAGTTCGGTTACGTTGGGTTACGTCACGTTCGCTCTGGTTAGGATTGGATAGTTCTATCTTTTGTGCTATACACTTCTATACGTTGGATTTCTGCGCTCTACTGTGCTCTAGTATTCTGTTTGGCTCCGCGGAGACCAGAAATAGTCTTCTCGGCACGTTAGGTTCAGCTAGGTTACGCTTGGCTTGGCTGGGTTAGGTTATGTTTGGTTGGGATGGCTTTGTTTTTGTGCTATACACATCTATTCGGTCGATATCTGCGCGCTGCATTGCAGTACTAGCCTCTGCTTGCCGCTGAGGAGGCCAGAAACTGTGGTCGTGGCATGTTTGGTTAAGTTTGGTTACGTTTGGTTATGCTAGCGTAGGTTAATGTTGCTTAGGATGGCATTGACATTTGTGCAATGCACCGCCATCCGACGGATTTCTGCACTCCACTGTGCTCCAGTAAATTCTGCTTGGTTATGAGGAGGCCAGCTGTTTAGCTCTCGGCACGTTAGGCTGTGTTATGTTGCGATAGTTTATGTTACGTTTGGCTATGTTAGGATAGTGTGGCTTAGGCTTTCGTGTTGTACACAGTACTTCGGTGGATTCCTGCGTTATACATTGCTCTACTACACTCTGCCCGATTCTCGGGATGCCAGCAATAGCAGTTGTGGGACGTTAGGTTGAGTTATGTTACGTTTGTTTATTTTAGGTTAGTTTAAGATTGATTAGGATTGTTTTGACTTTCGTACTGTACACAGATATTCGGTAAACTCCTGTCCTCCGCTGTGGCCTAACATTCCATGCTTTACTCTGGAGAGGCCAGAAATGGTGGTCTAGGCACGTTCGGTTTTGTTATTTTACGTTTGAATATCTTACGCTTGGTATGGATAGGGTAGGACCACTCTGACGTTTGTGCAATACACTGCCACTCGCAGGATTCTGGCGCCCTACTTTGCTCTACACTAATCAACTCAAATCTGAGGAGGCCAGCTTGGTCTGTTGCCGCACGATAGGTTGTGTTAGCCTACGTTCGCTTGGATTAGGCTTGGATAGGCTTGGTTAGGATGGCTTTGACTTTTGTCCAATACCCTGCCGTTCTGTGGATTTCTGCGTTCTACACTTCTCACATTTTTTCTGCTTGGCTCAGAGGAGGCCAGCAATATGTGTCTCTTCTCTTTGGGTTTAGTTGTTCTACGTTTGGTCAGTTTAGGCTAGTCCTGGTTTGGATTGGATGGCTTTGACTTTTGTGCTATACACCACTATTCGGTGGATTTCTGCGCTCCACTATGATCTATTATTCTCTGGTATGCTCTGAGGAGGTCAGCAGTAATGGCCGCTGCGCGATAGATTCTGTTACGTTACAGTTGGATAGGTTAGGCTCGTTTGGATTAGTTTGGCATATCTTCCTCTTGTGTGCCATACGCTGCCATTTAATGAACTTCTGCGCTCTACTCCCGACTAATATGTCCTGCTTTGCTCTGAGGAGGGCAGGAATAGTGGCCTCGGCACGTTAGCTTGAGTTAGGCTATGTTTGGTCATGCTCTATTGGTTTGGGTTAGATTTGCTTAGCTATGACTTTTCAGATGTACCCTGTGACTCTATGGATTTCTGCGTTCTACTCTCCATAGACTTGCACTGCTTGGCTCTGTGGAAGCCTGCAATAGAGGTCGGGGCACGTTGGTATGTGTTAGGATACGTTTGGACATGTTACGGTTATTTAGGTTAGGAGAGGATAGCTTTGACTTTAGTGCTATGGTCTGATCATAAGTGTATTTCTGCGCCCTACGCTGCCCTCATGTTTTCAGCTTCGCCCTGGGAAGCCCAGCGACTGTGGTCTCGGCACGTTACGTTGAGTTGTGTTACGTTTGGTTAGGTTGGGTTAGGCTAAGTGTGGTTAGCTTTGCTATAACTTTTGTGTTGCACACTGATTTTCGGTGCATATCTGCGGTCTACTGTTCCCTAGTATGTCCTGCACGGCACTGGGGAGGCCAGCAATAGTGGTCTCGACGCATTATCTTGAGTCCGGTTACGTTCGGAAATATTCCGTTGGTTTGCGTTAGGTTTGCGTACCTTTGGCATTTCTGACATACACTGCTTTCTATGGATTTCTGCCTTCTACTCTCCACTAATGTGCTTCGTTCGACTCTGGGGAGGCCAGAAATAGTTGTGGTGGCGCGTAAGTTTGAGTTATTCTACGTTTGGTTGTGTTATGGTTGGTTATGTTAGGAGAGCATAGCTAGGATCTTAGTGCTACAGTCTGCTTTTAGGTGGATTTCTGCACCCTACTGTGCTCTAATATATTGAGCCTCCTCTGGGTAGGGCAGCAATAGCGGCATCGGCACGTCAGGTTGAGTTAGGCTACGTTTGGCTACGTTCTGTTGAACTGGCATAGGTTTGTTTAGCGTTTTTCTGATATTCTCTGCTATTCTACGGGTTTTTGCGATCTACACTCGACTAATGTGCTCTTCTTGGCTTTGTGGCGGACAGCAGAAGCGGTCGCAGCACGTTTGTTTGAGTTACGTTACGTCTGGTTATTTTACGGCTGGCTAGGTTACGAGAGGATAGCATTTACTTTAGTGCTATGGTTTGCTAACAGCTCGATTTCGCCGCCCTGCAGTGCTCTAATGTTTCCAGCTAGGCTCTCTGAAGGACAACGATACTGGTCTCGGCACGTAAAGGTGCTTCATGTTACGTTCGGTTAAGTTGTGTTAGGCTAAATTTGGTCTGGATTGCTTTTCTTTTGTGCTGTACACTGCCATTCGGTGAATTTCTGGACTCTACGGGGCTCTAGTATGTCCTGCTTGGCACTGGGGAGCGCAGCAATAGCGTTTTCGGCACGTTAGGCTGAGATAATTTATGCTTTTCTATGTTACAATTGGTTAGGCTAGGAGAGGACAGCTTCTACCTCAGTGCAGTAGTCCACTATTAGATGGATCCTTGCGCCCTACATTGCTCTAATGTTTTCTGCTTCGCTCTGGGAAGGCCAGCAATAGAGAATTCGGCACGTTATGTTGAGTCAGGTTACTTTGGGCTTGGTTGCGTTAGGCCTAGTTAGGTTAGGATAGCATTGACTTCTGTGCTGTGCACCGCTATTCAGTGGGCTTCTGAGCTCCACGTTGCTCTCTTATGCTCTGCCTGGCTATCGGGATGCCAGCAATGGTGGGCGTGGCACGTAAGGTTGAGCTAGGTTACGTTCGGTTAGGTTATGTTAGTTTGGGATAGGCTAGGGTTGCTTTGACTTTCGTGCCATAGACTTTTGCTCCGTGGTCTCCTGCGCTCTAGTTTTCTCTAGAATATTCTGCTTGCCTCTCGGGTGGCCAGTAATAGTGGTCGTGGCACGTGAATTTCTGTTAGCCTACGCTTCGAGATGCTATGTTTGGCTAAGTTTGGCGAGAATAGTTCCGACTTTCGTGCTATACATTCGCATTCGGTGATAGCTAAGTTTGGCGATAATAGTTCCGACTTTCGTGCTATACATTCGCATTCGGTGATCCCCGCCCTCTACTGCGCTTAGCTCTAATCTGCTTGGCCCGCGGAGGCCAGCAATAGTGGACGCGGCACGTTAGGTTCTGCGTGGTAAGGTTGAGCTTGGTTACGTTTGGTTACGTTATGTTAGCATAGGTTAAGATTGTACAGCTTTGTCCTTTCTGCTATACACCGTCATTCTGGTGACTCCTGCGCTCCAATCTCCTCTAACATGTTCTACTTGGAAATGAAGACGCCAGCAGTAGTGGTCTCGGCACGTTAGGTTGCGTTGGTCTACGTTTGTGTAGATTCAATTAGCATGGGTTAGGTTTGGATAGCCATGACTTGCGAGGTGTACACTGTTATTCGGTGAATTTCTACGCTTCACTGTCCTCTACTATATTCTACCCGACTCTGGGGAAGACAATAATAGTGGTCGCAGCGCGGTAGGTTCAGATCTGTTAGTTTGGTTATGTACGGTTTGGTCACGTTAGGACGCGGTTGCTTTGACTTTTGTGCTATACACTGACTTTCTATGGACTTCTGCGTTATACACTCATCTGATGTGTTCCGCATGGCGATGGGGAGGACAGAAATGGTGTTCTATGCACGTTGGTTTCGATTAGCTTACGTTTGTTTATGTTATGTCTTGTTATGTTAGGATAAGACGACATTGACCTTTGCGCTACGCACTGCTATTCGGTGGATTCCTTCGCCCTACATTGATCTACTATGAACTGCTCGACTCTGGGGAGACCAGCAAATGTGGCCGCTGCGCGACAGGATGAGTTGTGCTACGTTTGGTTACGTTATGATTTGGTTTGGGGAGGATGACTTTGACCTTTACGCTAAACACCGCTATTCGATTGATTTCTGCACTCCCCTGCTGCCTTGTATGTTTAGCTTGGCCCTGGGAAAGACACCTATAGTTGTCTCGGCACCTCATGCTGAGTTAGGCTATGTATGGTTGGGTTAGGTTGTGTAAGGCTTGGTTAGGTTATCTTCCACTATTGTGCTTTACACGGTAACACCGCGGATTCTTGTGATCTACTGAGCTCTAGTATATTCTGCTTGGCTCTGGAGAGTTCATCAGAGGTGGTGTAGGGCGGTATGGTGGAGTTAGTCTACGTTTGCTTATGGTATGTTTCGTCAGGTTAGACTGGTATAGCTTCGCCTTCTACGCTACACACTGCTATTCGGTGCATTTCTACGCACTATTGTCATCCATTATGCTCTGCATTGCTCCGGGGGGCCTGAACACAGAAATGCGTTCGGCTTCTGACCTCTGCTGCTCTGTAGTATGATCATGTTGGCTCTGGGGAAGCCAGTAATAGAGGTTTCCGCACATTAGTTTGAGTTAGGATACGTTTGGTTATGTTACATTAGCATTGGTTAGGTTTGGATAGCATCGACTTTTCTGCTCTACATTGCGATTCTATGGATTCCTGCTCTCAGCCCTTCTCTTATATGTTCCGCTTGGCAATGTGAAGGCCAGCAATACTGGTCGCCGCAAGTTAGCTCTAGTTTGGTTACGTTTGGTTAGGCTAGGCCAATATATATCTGACTTTTGTGCTATAAACTGATATTCGGGGGACTTCTGTGCACTACTGTGCTGTAATATGCTCTGCCTGGCTCTGGGTGCTGCCATAGGATAAGTTTTGATATGTTACGTTAGCTTAGATTATGTTCGGATAGCTTCGACTTTTCTGCTGAACACTGCGTTTCTATGGATTTCTGCGCTCTACTCTCCTGCAATAAGCTCAGCCCGTCTCTGTGGAGGCCTGCAATAGCCACCTTGGCACCATTGGTTGAGTTAGGTTATGTGCGGTTAGGTTAGGTTTGTTTGGGTTAGGTCTGGGTAGCTTTGACTTGTTTGGCACAGACTGTTGTTCGGTGGAGATCTGCGCTCCACAGTGTTCTACAATGCTCTGCTCGACAGTGGGGAGGCCCGTAATTGCGGTCCCGGCACGTTAGCTTCATTTAGGTTACGTCTGGTTATGTTACGGTTGGTTAGGTTAGGGGAAGGTAGCTTTGACTTCTGTGATATTCACTGCTATTCGGAGGATTTCTGCGGTCTACTCTGCTCTAGTTCGCTCCGCTTGGCTCTGAGGAGGCCAGAAATAGTGGTCTCGGCACGTTAGGTTAAGTTAGGTTATGTTTGGTTCAATTACGTTTGGTTAGGTTGGGATGGGTTGGCTTCGACTCTTGTGCTACACACTGCTGTTCGCTCGATTTCTACGCTCCACATTACTCAACTATACTCTGCTTTTCTCTGGGGAGGCCAGTAACAGCGGTCTTAGAACTTTAGTTTGAGTTATTCTACGTTCGGATATGTCACGATTGGTTATGCTTGGAGATGACAGCTTCGGCTTTTGTGCTATATACTGCTATTAGGAGGAATACTATGCTATACTGTGCTTCAATATGCCCTGCCTGGCCCTGGGGAGGGCCGCTATAGTCGTCTCGGCACGTTGGGTTGAGTTTCGTTACGTTCGCTTAGGTTACGTTTGTTCGGGTTATGTTTGGATATCTATGACTTTCTTTGCGTGGACTGTTATTCGGTGGATTTCTGCACTCTACTATTCTATACCTTACCCTGCACATCTCTCAGGAAGCCAGCAATAGTGGTCGCTGCACGTCAGGTTGAGTTTGGATACGTTCGCTTATGTTGAGGTTTGTTGGGTTAGGAGAGGATAGCTTTGACTTTTGTGCTATACACTGCTATTCGGTGTATTTCTGCGATCCTCTGTGATCTGATATGTTCAGTTTAGCTCTCGGAAGGACGAAGATAGTGGTCCAGACACCTCATTCTGAGTTTGGCTACGTTGGTTTGGGTTTGGTTTTTTCAGGCTAGGTCAGGTTCTCTTTGACCGTTGTGCTTTACAATGCAACGCCACGGACTTAAGTGATCTACTGTGCTATGGTATATTCGGCTTAGCTCTGGAATGGGCAGCAATAGCGGCGTAGGTGCGAGCGCAGGGATACAATGTATAGCAGTGTGTAGCACAAGAGTGTAAACTATCATGTCATAACCTACCAAAACGTAACGTAGCCGAACGTAACCAAGCTCTTTCTATTGTGCCACAACTAGTACTGCCGGCCACCACAGAGCCAAGCAGAGCATAATACAGGAGAGTAGAGCACAGAAATCCATACGGTCTCCGTGTACAACAGAAAATTCGAATCCATGCAAACCCAACACAGACAAACATAACCTAAGCATACGTATCATGTCTCATGCTATCATGCCCAGACTACTGTTACTGGAATCCCCAGTGCCAAGCAGAACATACCACAGCACAGTGGAGCTTAGAAATCTACCGAATAGCAGCGTATACCACGAAAGTCAAATCTATCCCTAACTAACACAATCTACCATAACGTAACCAAACGCAACCTAACAAACCCTAACGGGCCGAGACACCTATTACTGGCCTCCCCAGAGTCGGGCGGAGTATAGCAGAGCGGCGGAGAGCGCAGAAACTCTCCGAATAGCGGTGTACAGCACAAAAGTCAAAGTTAACCTGTCCTAACCGGACCGAACGCAACACAGCCAAACGTAACTTCCCAAAGCCCAACGTGCCTACACCACCGTTGCTGGCGTCCCCATCGTCAAGCAGCACATTTCAGAGGAGAGCGGAGCGCAGGAGCCAATAGAATGCCTGTGTACAGCACTAAAGTCAATCCTATCCTACCCTAACCGTAACAGACGTAACATAAACGGGCGTAACGTAACCCAATCTGACGAGACACGACCACTATTTCTGGCCTCGCCAGAACTGAGCAGAGTATTGCACATCAATGTAGAACGCCGAAATAGTCGGTATAGCAGTGTATAGCACAAAAAACAAAGCTATCTTAACCTAACCCGGAGAAAGCATAATCTAACCAAAAGTAACCTAACTCAGCCAAACGTGCCGAGGCAACTATTTCTGGCATCCAAGAGCCAACCAGAGCATATTATAGCAGAGTATAGCGCAGAAGATCACCGACTAGCTTTATAGAGCACAAAAGTCAATGCTATCCTCTCCTACCATAACCAAATGTAACATAACCAAGCGTAGCATAAATAAAACGCATGAGCCGCGACCATCATTACTAGCCTCCCATTGCTCGAGCGGAGTAGAGTAGAGCAATATGGAGCGCAGAAGTACGCCGGATAGCCTTGTGTAGCGAAAAGGTCACAGGCATCCTGTCCTAACATATCCAAGCGTTATATAACCGAACTCAACATAACTTAAACTAATGTGCCGAGATATCGATTGCTGGAATACCTACAGCCAAGCGGAATATACTGGGGCACAGCAGAGCGCAGAAGGCATCCAAAGGGCAACGAATAGCACAAGTGCAAAAGATACCCTAACCTTACCTGACTTAACCTAAACTTACCAAACCTAGACTAACTAAACCCAACGAGACGGTTCACCATTCCTGGCCACCACTGTACCAAGCAGAACGTACCAGAGCGCAGTAGAGCGCAGAAGTCCACCTAATAGCAGCGTATACCACGAAAATCGAAGCTACACTATCCTAATCCAGACTAATGTAACCTTACCAAACGTAGCCAAAATCGAACTAACGTGCCGAGATAACAATTGCAGTTATCCATGGAGCCAAGCAGAGCATACTAGAGCAGGGAAGAGAGCACAAATCATCTGAATAGCAGTGTGTTGCAGAAAGTAAAGGCTATCCTCCCCCAAACCTAACATAACGTTACAAGACCAAACGTAGCCCAATTCATCCTTTCGTGCCAGGACCACTATTGCCGTCCTTCTCAGAGGCAAACAGAATATACTAGAACTCAGTAGAGCGCAGAGATCCACCAAATAGCAGTGTGTAGCACGAAGTGCAAAGCTATCCTTACGTAACTCAACGCAAGCTTAGCTTACCGAACGTAATCTATCTCAACCTAAAGTGCGGCGACCGCAGCTGTTGGACTCGCGAGCGCCGGGCAGAGTATAGTAGAGCAATGTAGAGTGGTGAATACTACCGAACAGCAGTGTATGCCACATAAGTCAAAGCTACCCTCTCCTAACATAACCAATCGTAACATAACAGAACGTAACCTAACTTCACCTAACCGCACTACACCACTACTGCTGACCTCCATAGGGACGAGCGGAGTATACAACAGCGCATTGGATCATAGAAATCCGCGGCGTTGCAGTGTAAGGCACAAAAGTGAAGATGACGCTGCCTAACCTGACCAACCCTGAACCACACGAACATAGCCAAACTCAGCACCGGTTACCGAGACCATCCTTACGGCACTTCCCAGGGCCAAGCCGAACATTCAAGAGAACAGTGGATCTCAAAAATCCAGCGAGCAGCTGTGTATAGCACAATAGTCAAAGATACCCCCTCCTAACCTAACCAGCCGTAACATAACCGAACGTAACATGTCTCCACCTAAACGCCCTAGACCTCTATTACTGACCTCCCCAGATGCAACAGGAATTTACTAGATGCACAGTGGATCACGGAAGTACGCGTCCTTGCAGTGCAAAGCACAGAAGCAAAGATAGCATAACCTAACATGTCCTAACCCAAAACCAACCATACGTAGCCTAGCTCAATCTAAGGTGACGAGGCCACCATTGCGGTCCTTCCCAGAGCCACGCTGGACATATCAGATGTCAGCGGAGCGCAGAAATCCAACGAATGGCAGAGTATAGCACTAAAGGCAAGGCTATCCCAGCCTAACTTAACCAAACGTAATATAACCCGACCTAACGTGGCTAGACCACTATTGCTGACCTCCACAGAGACAACTAGAATACACTGGGGCACAGTAAATCGCAGAGATCCGCTATTGCTGCGCACGGCGCAAAAGTCGTAGCTAGCTACTCCTAACATGACCAATCGTAAGGGAATCAAACCTAAGCTATCTCAACATATCGTGACACGAGCACTATTCCTGGGATCCCCATAGCCGAACAGAACATACAAGAGGAGTGTAGGGAGCAGAAATCCGTAGAATCGCAGCGTACAGCAGAAATGTCAAAACTACCTGTACCTAACCCAAGCAAACGTAGCATAACCCAATGAAGCATAACTGAATATAACGAGCCGCTACCACTATTGCTGGACAAACAAGCAGAATACAGTAGAGCACATCAGAAGGCAGAAGTCCAGAAATTAGGAGTGTATACCACGAAAGTCTAAGCTATCTTAACCTAACACAAACAAACGTAGCCAAACCAAACGTAGCCTAGCACAACATAACGTGACGTGGCCAGTATTACTGGACACTCCATTGTGAAGCAGAATATCGTAGAGCAATGTAGAGGGTAGAAATCGTTCGAAGAGCAGTGTGTAGCTCGATCGACAAAGGTAAGCGTACGAAACCTAACCTAACCTAACCCAAACAAACGTAACATAACACAACATAACGTCCCGCGGCAACAGTTTCTGAACACCCCAGGGCCAAGCAGAATATACCAGAGCGCCGTGGACTACAGGAATCCGCGGCGTTGCAGTGCAAAGCGCAAAGTCAGATATATCCTAACCTTACCTGACCTAACCTAAACGTACCAAACGTAGCCCATCTCTACATAACGTGACGAGACCACTATTGTTGTCTTTCCCAGAGGCTTGCAGAACATAACAGATCACGGTAGCGCGCTGAAATCCACCGATGAGCGGTGTATATCACAAAAGTATACGCCATCCCATCCTAACCTATTCCCACGTAATAAAACCAAAGGTAACCTGACCAAACGAAACGTGCCGTGCCCAATATTACTGGAACCCCGGAGCAAAGCAGAACAAACTAGGGCACAGTAGAGCGCTGGAAGCCACCAAATAGCAGCGAATAGCACAAATGTCAGGGATACCCTAACCTTACTTATAGCACAAATGTCAGGGATACCCCAACATTACTTGGCCCAACATGTACCAAACAAGCGTAGACTAACCAAACCTAACGAGCCGAGTACAATATTACTGGCCTTCTCAACGAAAAGCAGAACATATTAAAGGAGAGTAGAGCGCAGGAGTCCAAAGAATGTCAATGCATAGCAGAAGAGTCAGTGCTATCCTAACCTAACCCAGAATGACCTACCATGACCAAACGTAACCTAACTCAGCCTAACGTGCCGAGTCAACTGTTGCTGGCATCCCCAGAGCCAAGCAGAACATATTTGAGAAGTGTAGAGGGCGGAAAGTCATATAATCGAAGTGTACAGCAGGTAAGACAAAGCTGTCCAAACCTAACCCAAGCAAATATAACCTAACCCAGCGAAGCCTAGCTTAACGTAACGAGCTGCGACAACTACTGCTGGGCATTCCAGGGCCAAGCAGAATATAATAGAGCACATTAGATCGCAGACATCCGCGATGTTGCCACGTAAAGCACAAAAGTGGAGATAAACAAACCTAACTTGGCCTAGCCTAGACCATTCAAACGTAGCATAACACAACAGAAGGCGCCGAGAAACCTATTGTGGTCTTTCCCGGAGGAAAGCTGTACGTATCAGATCACAGAGTAGTGCAGAAGTTCACCGAATAGCAGTGTGCATCACAAAAGACATTGCCGTCCTGACCTAACGTAATCAAACATACCATAACAAAACGTAACCTAACTCGACCTAACGTGCTTTGACCACTATTGCTGACTTCCGCAGAGCCAACCATAGTATACTAGAGCACAGTGGAGCGCAGAAATCAGCCACACTGCAATATAAAGCACAAAAGTCCAAGATATCCTAACCTAACCTAACCTAACCTAGCCTAGCCAAACGAATCCTAACTCAACGCAACGTGCCGATGCCATTGCTGCTGCCCCTCGCAAAGCCAAGCTGAACATATTAGAGCAGAGTAGATTGCAGAAACACGTCGAATAGCAGTGTATACCACGAAAGTCAATGCTATGTGGTCCTAACCCAAATTAATGCTACCTAACGAAATGTAGCCTAAATAAGCCTAACGTTCCGAGGCTTCCGCAGTACCAAGCAGAGCATATTACAGGAGTGTAGAGGGCGGAAATCCATAGAATCGAAGTGTGCTGCAGGAAAGTCACAGCTATTCGAACAAAACCCAAGCAATTATAACCTAACCCAGCGAAGCCTAACCCAATATAATGAGCCGCGATATTGCTGGACATTCCACGGCCAAGCAAAATACAGTAGTGCAGAGCAGAGCGCATAAGTCCATAGAATAAGAGCGTATACAACGAAAGTCTAAGCTACCCTAACCGAACATAAACAAACCTATCCTAGCCGAACGCAGCCTAACACAAACTAATGTGACGTGACCACTATTTCTGGCGACACCAGAATCGAGCAGAGCATAGTAGAGCAATGAAGAGCGCAGGAATCATCCGAATTGCAGTGTATAGCACAAAAGTCAAAGTTATCCTGTCCCAGCTAAATCAAATGTAACATAACTCAATCTAACGTGCCTACACCACACTGCTGACATCCACAATGCCAAGCAGGATATACTGGTGCACAGTAGACAGCAGAAATCCGCCGCATCGAAGAATAAAGCAGAGAAGTAAAAGATACTCGAGCATAACATGACAAAACCTAACAAAGCCAAACATAACCAATCCCAAACTAACGTGCTTATTCCACCACTGCTGGCCTCCCCATCGCCAAGCAGGACATATTAGAGGCGAATAGAACCCGGAGTTATATAGAACGGCAGAGTACGGTGCGAAGGTCAAGGATATCCCGACCTAGCCCAAACAAACCTAGTCTAACCAAACGTAACCTAGCTAAACATAAAGCGCCGTGCCCGCTACTTCCGGTATTCGCAGAGTACAGCAGGGAACGTTAGATCGCAGTAGACTGCAGAAACCCACCGAATATCAGTGTGCAGTACAAGAGTCAAGGCTATCCTCTCCTAACCTAATCAAACGTAACACAGTAGAACGGAACCTAACTCAACCTAACGTGCCTAGACCACTAATGCTGGCATACCCAGAGGAAATCCGAAAATACTTGAGCACAGTAGAGCGCATACAACCGCCGCAGAGAAGTGTAAAGCACAAATGTCGAAGATATCCTAACCTAACCTAACCAAACCTAACCTAGACAAATGTAGAATAAGTAAAACTACCGAGCCGAGACACCTATTGCTGGCCTCGCCGGAGCCAAGCAGAAAATATTAGAGGACAATAGGGCGCAGAAGTCCCCAAACAGCGGTGTGTAACACAAAAGTCAATGCCACCTTAACCAAGCGTAGCCGATCATAACATAACCGAACGTAACCTAACTAAACCTATATTGCCACGTGCGCTACTTCCGGTCTCCCCATAGCTGAGCGGATTATAGTAGTGCAATGAAGATCGCAGAAATCCATCGAAAAGCAGTGTACAGCCAAAATAGTCAAATGCTCCATATCCTAACCCAACCAAGCGTTAGCTAACCAAACGCAACGTATCTCAACGTAACGTGCCGAGAATACTACTGGCGGCCTCACCAGTGACAAGCAGAGCATATTAGAGGGGAGTAGACCGCAGAGGTCCTTGGAATGGCAGTGTATAGAACTAAAGCCAGAGACATCCTAACCAAACCCAAACAAGCCTAACCCACACAAACGTAACCTAACAAAGCATAACGCGCCGCGGCCGCAATTACTGGCATTCTCTGGTAAAGGCAGGGAATATCAGATCGCAGTAGAGCGCAGAAATCCACCGAATAGCAGTTTACAGCAGAAAAAACGAAGCTATCCTCTCCAAACCTAACCAAACGTAACATGAGCCGACGTTACGAAGCACAGCCTGAAGTGTCACGACCGCTATAGCTGGTGTCGCGAGATCTCGGCAGAGTATATCAGAGCAGTGTAGAACGCTGAAATCGACCGAATAGCAGTATATAGCACAAAAGTAAAGGTCATCCTAACGAAACGTGACCAAACCTAACATAACCAAACGCAACGTAACTCAACCCAGCATGCAGAGAACACTACTTCTTGCGTCCACTGAGACAAGCAGAGTGCGATGGCGCACAGGAGAGGGCAGAAGTTCATAGTATAGCAGTGAGTAGCACAATAGTCAAAGCTACCCTAACCTGACACAACGTAACCTAACCTAACCGAATGTAATCTAACTAAACCAAACGTGCCACGACCATAGATGCCGGCATCCACATGGACAAGCAGACGCTAGAACAGCAATACAGATCACAGATGTCGAACGATTAGCCGTGTAAGGCACTAAGGTGAAGGTCATCCAAACCAAACTTGACATAACCTAACCTAATCAAGCGTAACATAACACAATCAAGCATGTCACGATGCTATTACTGGCCGCGCCAGGGCTTAGCAGATCATACTATAGCAAAGGAGAGCGCAGAAGTCCGCCCAAAAGTAGGAGACATACTAACCCAACCTGACAAAACCTAACCTAGACAAACGAAGCCTAACTCTACCTAACTTGCCGCGAACACTACTGCTGGCGTCTGCACAGACAAGCGGAGTGCCATGGCGCAGAGAAGAGAGCAGAAGTCCATAGGATAGCAGTGCGTAGCACCGAAGTCAGAGCAATCCAAAACCAACCCTAGCTAACATAACATCACCGAACGTAGCCGAACTCGACCTAACGTGCCGAGAAAACTATTACTGGCCTCCTCAGGGACGTCCACAGTACAGTAGAGCAATGTAGAGCGTAGAAATCCTGCGAATAGCAGCGTACAGCACGAAAGTCGAAGCCATGCAATCCTCACCTGTCCAACCGTAACATTACCAAACGAAGGGTAACATAACCTATCGCGACATGACCGCTGTTGCCGGCATCCCCAGAGTCGAGCAGATTATAGTAGAGCACAGTAGAGCGCAGAAAGCGACGAAATAGAAATGTATAGAACAAAAGTCGAAGCTACCCTAACCTAACTCTACATAAACTGTCCTGACCGATCGGAACACAACTCCACCTATCGTGCCGCGTCCAGTAATGCAGGCCACCACAGCACCAAACAGAGCATAATCGAGGAGAGTAGAGCGCAGGTATCAAAGGAATCGCGGTGTATAGTAGAAAAGTCGAAGCTTCCCACACCTAGCCAAAGCTAACGCATCCTAGTCAAACGTTTCTAACCTCAACATAACGTGCGGCGACAATTACTGCTTGCATCCACGTCGACAAGCAGGGCGTGCAAGAGGGGAACAGAGCGCGGAGGTACATAGAATGGCAATGCATAGAACGAAAGTCATATTTATCCCAACCTATCCCAAACATACCTAACCTAAACAAACGTAACCCATCTCAACCGGACGCGCCGTGGCCACCATTTATGGAATTCCGAGAGCAAAGCAGGGAACGTTAGATCAGAGTAGACCGCAGAAATGCACGGAATAGCAGTGTACGTCACGAAAGTCAAAGCTACCATGGCCTAACCTAGTCAAACATATCACAGCCAAACGTAGAATGACTAAAACTAGCGAAGCGAGACTCCTTTTTCTGTCCTCTCCGGAGCCAAGCAGAACATACTAGAGGACAGTAGAGCGCAGAAATCTCCGAATAGCCGTGTATAACACAAAAGTCTATGCCACGTTAACAAAACGTATCCGATCATAGCATAACCGAACGTAACCTAGCTCAACCTATACTGCCACGAGCACTATTGCTGGTCTCCGCAAAGTTGAGCAGATTACAGTAGCGAAAGTAAGGTCGCAGAAATCTACTGAATAGCAGTGAACAGCAAAGGAGTCACAGTTACCCAATCCTAACCCAACCAAGCGGAACCGAGCCAAACATAACATAACTCAACGTAACGTTCCGAGAGCACTGATGGAGGTCTCCCCAGTACCAAGTAGAACATATTAGAGGAGAGCGGGGCTCAGGAATCCTAGAATCGCAGTGTACATCAGAAAAGTCAAAGACATTCAAGCCTAACCCAAACCAACGTAACCTAGCCCAACGCAGCAAATCTCCACGTAACGTAAGGCGACCAGTATTTACGGACTCCCCAGGGTCCAGCAGATTAAATTAGGACAAAGTGGAGTTCGGGAGTCCACCGAATAGCTGTGTATAACACGTAAGTCAAAGCTACCATAACCAATCATTACCTGACCTAACCTGACCAAACGTAACCTAACACAACCTAACGTGCCATACCAATATTGCTCGGATCCCGAGAGTCGCGCAGACTATAGTAGAGCTATGTACAACGTACATATCCTCCGAATAGCAGTGTACAGCGCACAAGTCGACTCTGACCTATCGTAGCCCATCCAAACGCAATAAAAGCAAACGCAGCCTAACTTAACCTAACGTGCCGGGACCACTATTGCTGGCCTCCACAGAGCCAAGCAGAGCATGATAGAGGAGAGTAGAGCGCAGAAATCCATAGAGTCGTAGTGTGTAGCTGAAAAGTCGAAACTATCTAGACATAACCGAAGCTAACGTAATCTAGCCAAACGAAGCATGACTCTACCTACCGGGCCGAGACCACTAGTGCTGCCCTCGCCAGAGCTAAGCAGAGCATATTACAGCACAGTAGAGCGCAGAAGATACACGGACGGCAGTGTATAGCACAAAGGTCAAAGCTTTCTTCTCCGAACCTAAACAAACGTAAGATAAGCAGTCGTAGCGTAACACCACATAACGTGCCGCGACATATATTGCTGGCTGCTCGAGAGCTAAGCAAAGAACAGGAGAAGAGTGTATAGCGCTGAAAACATCCTGAGAGCAGTGTGTCGCACACAAGTCAAGGTTATAAAAACCAAACCTTCCCAAACCTAGCAGAACCAAACGTAACATAACCCAACCTAACATGCCGAGAGCTCTATTCCCGGCGTCCACAGAGACAAGCAGATTGTGGCAGCGCACAGAGGAGTGCAGAAGTCAATATAATAGCAGTGTATAGCAGAAAAGTCAAAGCCATCCAAACCTAGCCCAAACCAACGTAACCTACCCAAACGAAGCATAACTTAACGCAACGGGCTGCAACCACTATAGCTGGATCACACCAGGCCAAGCTGACCATAGTATAGCACAGTAGAGCGCACAAATCCACCGCACAAATGTGCATACTACAAAAGTCAAACCAATGCACACCTAACTCAAACAGACATAACAAAGGCAAACTTAGCTTAACTCGTCCTAACGTGACGAGACAATCATTACTGGCCTCCCCTGTGCCGAGGAGGGCATACTAGGGCCGCGTACCGCGTAGAAATCTAACGATGAGCAGTGTACAGGACACAAGTCTTGTCTATGCTGTCCTAGCCTATCCAAACGTAATACAAGCAAACGCAACCAGACTTAAACTGACGTGCCGAGACCAATATTGCTGAACTCCCCACAGACTCGCAGCATATGCCAGAGCACAGTATAGCGTTGGAGGCCTCCAAATAGCACTCTATAGCACAAGAGTCAAAGATATCCTAACCTAACCCGGCCTATTCTATCCTAACCAAACGTATACTAACTAAACCTAACTAGCCGTGACCACTATCGCTGGCCTCCACAGAGCCAAGCGAGGCTTCTGCGCCCTACTCTCCGCTAATATGTTCAGCTTGGTGATTCGGAGGCCAGCAACCGTGGTGTAGGCACGTTACGTTGAGTCATGTCGCGCTTGGCTTGGTCAGGTGAAGTTAGGTTACGTTTGGTTAGAATAGCTATGACTTTTGACCCATACTCAGGTAATCGGCCGATATCGGCGACCTGCATTGCTCGGCTATCCTCTGCTTGTCTCTGGAATTGTCAGCAATAATGTTCGTGGCATGCTTGTTTGAGTCAGGCAACGCTCAGATAGACTAGGTTAGGTTCTGTTTGGTTAGGATGGATTCAATTTTTGAGCTATACTCTGCCATTCGGTGGATTTCCGCCCTCTACTGTGTTCCAGCATATTCTGCTATGCGATGTGGAGGACAGCAGTAGTGGTATCGTCACGTCACGCAGTCTCATGTTGCATTCGGTTATGTTACGTTTGGCTATGTTGGGACAGGGTAGCCCTGACTTTTGAGCTGTACAGAGCTATTCGGTGGTGTTCTGTGCTCTAGGCTGCTATGCTATACACCGCTCGGCTCTGGGCACGCCAGCAATATTCGTCGAGGTACGTTACGTGGAGTTTGGTTACGTTTGGTTGGGTTAGGCTTGTGTAGTTTCAACTTGTCTGCTGTACACGGGGTTTCGACGGATTTCTGCTCCCGATTCTCCTCTATTAAGCTGCACTTGTCTCTGTGGAGGCAAGCAATACTTGCCGCCGCACGATTCGTTCAGGTGGATTAGGTTTGGCTTGGTTGGGTTAGGTTAGGGTTAGGCCATGGCAGCTCCGTTTTTCGTGCTCAACACTCCTATTCTGTGGACTTCCCGGCTCTACTGTGCTACATCGTATTCTGCTTGTCCCTGGAGATGCCAGGAATAGTGGTCGTGGTACGTTGGGTTTGGATATGTTACGTTTGATCAGGTTAGGCTGGGTTCGGTTTGGTCAGGGTATCTTTGGCTTTCGTGCTATAAACTGCTGTGCGGTCGATTTCTACGATCTACTGTGCTCTAGTGTGCACCGCTTGGCTCTGGGAGGACAACAATAGCTGACTCGGCACATTAGGATGTGTTAGCTTGCTTATGTTAAGTTTGGTCAGGTTAGGAGAGGATAGCTCTGACTTTTTTGCTATACAAAGATTTACTGTGGATTTCTGCGCTCTACTGTAATCTAATATGCCCAGCTTTGACGCGCGAAGGCCAGAAATAGCGCCCGCAGCGCGTTAGGTAGTGTTAGGTTACGTTCGCCTGGGTCAGGTTTGATTGGTTTGGTTGGTTTTGTTTCGGTTAGGTTAGGATGTCTTTGACTTTTGCGATGTACACTGCAATTCGTAGGGCTTCCGCAGTCTACTGTGCCCTAGTATGTTTTGCTGGGCTCTGGGAAGGCCTGTAACTGTGGTGTCAGCACGTTAGGTTGTGTTAGGCTATGTTTGGTTAGGTTATGTTTGTTTGGGTTATGTTCGTATAGGTTTGAGGTTCATGGTACACACGGGTTTTCGGTGGATTACTGTGCCCTACTGTTCTCTACTGTACTCTGCTTGGCCAAGGGTAGTCCAGCAATAGTATTTGCATCGCGTTTTGTTGAGTTAGGCTTCGTTTGGTAATGTTATGATTGTTCTTGTTAGGTTTGCATAGCTTTGACTTTCGTGGTATACGATGCTAATCGTTGCACGCCTGCGCTCTACTGTGATCCGGTATCTTCCGCTTGGCGCTGGGATGGATATCAGTAGTGATCTAGGCACGTTAGGTTGAGTTATGTTACGTTTGGTTATGTTATATTTGGATTGGTTATGTGTGGATAACTTCGACTTTTGCGCACTAAGTTGATATACGGTGGATTACTGCTCACTACTGCGGTTTAATAAGCTCTGGCTTGCTCTGGCGAGGCGTGAAATGGTGGCAGCGGCGCGTTATTTTGAGTTAGGGTACGTTAGGTTTGTTTCGGTTTCTTTGGGTTATGTTTTTATTCCTTCGACTTCTGCTCTGTACACTGTAATGCGGTTGACTCCTGCGCTCTACAGTGCTAGGGTTCGTTCTGCTTGGCTCTGCGGAGGCCAACCATACTGGTCGCGGCACGCTAGTATG
Organism: Eufriesea mexicana; assembly: GCF_001483705.2. Lineage (NCBI taxonomy): Eukaryota > Metazoa > Arthropoda > Insecta > Hymenoptera > Apidae > Eufriesea > Eufriesea mexicana. The sequence continues at coordinate 32,675 of NW_016909852.1, forward strand.
AGTTAGATTACGTATGGTTGGGTTAGGTTAGGTTGGGGTAGGTTTGGTTGATTTGGGTTAGGTTTACATATCTTTGACTTTTGTGACGTACACCGCAGTACGGTGAGTTCCTTCGCTCTACTATGCTCTAGTATGCTCTGTTTGGCTCTGCGGAGGCCTGTAACGGTGGTCTTAGTTAGGCTAACGTTAGGTTGAGTCAGGCTATGTGTTGTTAGGTTATGTTTGTTTGGGTTATGCTCGAATAGTTTTGACATTCGTGGTATACACGGCTGTTCGGTGGATTTCTGCGCACTGCATTGTTCTGATTTACTCCTCTTGTCTCTGGGGAGGCCGGGAATAGTCCTCTCGGCACGTTAGATCGAGTTAGGATACGTTCGGTTGGGTTAGGTTAGTTTGGGTCAGGTTACGACATCTACGAAAATCCTGCCCTTCACTTCCATTATATGGGCTCCTCCGCTTTAGCCTCCACTTATGCGTTCTGGTTGGCGATGTGGGGGCCAGCAGCACTGATCTAAGCACGTTAGGTTTGCCTTGGCTGCGTTTGGTAACGTTACGTTTGGTTAGGATGGGACAGAATAACTTTGACTTTTGAGCGATGCACTGTTTATCAGCGGCTATCTGCGCACTACATTGCTCTACTATACCCTGCTCGAGTCTGAGGTGGCCAGCAATAGTGGACGTGTCACGATGGGTTGAGTTGGGTTACGTTTGGTTAGGCTAGCTTGGGCTATGTATGGTTATGATGTCTTTGACCCTTGCACTATGCACTGCTATTTGTTGGAATCCTTCTCTCGACTGTTCACTAGTATGATCACCTGTTTGGCTCTGCGGATGCCAGCTATTGTGGTCTCGGCACGTCAGGCTGAGTTAGGTAACGTTTGGTTAGGTTACATGTGTTTCGGTTAGGTTCGGGTTGCTACGAGCTTTCTGCCATAAACCGCGATCCTTTGGGTTTCTGCATTCTACTCTCCTTTAATGAGTTCTGCTTCGCTCCGTGCAGGCCAGCGATAGTGGCAGCGTCACGATAGGTTCAGACTGGTTACGTTTGATTACGTTACCATTGGTTATGTTAGGAGGGGCTAGCTTTGACTTTTGCGCTATACACTGCTATTCGGCAGATATCTTCACTCTACTGTTATCTAATATGTTCCGCTTGTCTCTTGGAGAGCCAGCATCAGTGGCATCGGCACGTTACGTTATGTTAGGCTACGTTTGGTTAGGTTAGGTTTGGTCAGGATACATCATGATGTCATTGACCCTTAAGCTTTACACTGCAATGCATCGGACTTCTGCGTTCTGCTCTGCCCTAGCGTATTCTGGTTGGCTCCGTTGAAGTCAGCAATAGTTGTCTAGGTGCGTTAGCCCGCGTTATGATACGTTCGATTATGTTATGTATGGCTAGGTTAGGCTATGTGTAGATATGAATTTTGTGCTATACACTGCTGTTCGGTGGATTTCTGAGCTCCGCTGTGATCAGATGTGCTCCGCTTGGGTCTCGGAAAGGCAGCAATAGTTGTCTCGGCACCTTTCTCTGAGTTAGGCTACGTTTGGGTGGGTTAGCTAAGGTCAGGTTAGGTTAGGTTATCTCTTCTTTTGTGTTTTACACTGCAGCACCGTGGACTTCTGAGATCTAATGTGCTCCAGTATATCCTGCTTGGCTCTAGGAGGTAAGCAATAGTGGTGTTGGCCGGGTAGGAGCGTTAGGTTACGACACGTTATGCTATGTTTTGTTAGGTTAAGCTAGGACATCTTTGACTTTTGTGCTGTACACTGCTATTCGGTGGGTTTCTGTGCACCACTGTGATCAGGCATGCTCTGCTCCGCTCTGCGGACGTCAAAAATTGGGGCCTAGAGTTTCATTGGGTTTGGATAGGTTATAATTAACTTTTGTGCTGTACACTGAAATGCGGCGGACTTCTGCGCTCTGCTATACTCTAGCATATTCTTCTTCGCTCTTTGCAATCCAACAATAGCTTCTCCGGCACGTTCCGTTATGTTAGGTTACGTTCTGTTGTATTACGTTTGGACTGGTTAGGATACGTTAGCTGCGACATTAGTGCAATACACTGCAATTCGGTATACTTCTGCACTCTACTGCGCTCGACTATACTCTGGTCCACTATGGGGTGGCCAGCAATAGTGGTCGCTGCACGTTTTGTTTAGTTAGGTTACGTTTGGTTATGTAACGATTGGTTAGATTAGGAACGGATAGCTTTGACTTTTGTGTTATACATTGATATTCGGAGAACATCTGTGCTCCACTGTCGTCTGATACGATCTGCTTGGCGCCGGGGATGCCAGTAACAGCGGTATCGCCACATTAGGTTCAGTTGGGGTACGTTTGGCTATGTTACGTTGCCTTTGGTTAAGTTTTGATAGCTTCGACCTTTCTCCTACAGACTGCTATTCTATGGATTCCTGCCCTCTACTCTCCTCTAATATGCTCTGCTTGACCCTGTGCGGTCAGCAATACTGGTCGCGGCACGTTAGGTCGTGTTATATTACGGTTGGTTAAGTTAGGTTGGGACTGGTTAAGGTAGGATAGCTCTGATTTTTGTGCTATGCGCTGCTATTCGGGGGACACCTACGCTCTACAGTGCGGCGATATGTTCCGCTTGGCACTGATGAAGCTAGCAATGGTGGTCTCGGCACGTTAGGCTGATTCATGATACGTATGGTTCGGCAATGATAGCTCTGGTTGGGTCTGCATAGCTTTGACTTTCGTGGTATACACACCTATTCTGTGGATTTCTGCTCTCTACTGTACTCTGGTGCTCTCTGCTTGATACTGGGGATGCCAGAAACAATGGTCTCGTCTCGATAGGTTTAGTTATTCTACGATTGGATAGGTTAGGTTTGGTCAGGTAATGTTAGGACATCTCTAACATTTGAGATAGACGCTGCTCTAAGGAGGCTTTCTGGACTCTGCTGTGCTCTATCAAATTCTATTTGGCTCTGGGGAATCCAGCAATAATGGTCTCAGCACGTTAGGTTTCGTTAGGTGCGTTCGGTTATATTACGTTTTGAGATGTTGAGATTATAGCTGTGACTTTTGTGCTATACTATGCTATTCGCCGCATTTCCACGCTGTACAATACTCTACTACACTCTGCTTCCCTCTGGGGGAGCCAGTAATAGCGGTGCAAGTACGTTAGCATGATTAAGGTTACGTTTGGCTATTTTACGTTTGGTTAGGGTAGGAGAGTATATTTTCGACTTTTGTGCTATATACAGCTATCCTGAGAGCTCCTGCTCAATACTGTTCTTTAATATGCTCTGCATGGCTCTGGGGAGGCCAGCAATGGCGGTCTCTGCACGTTAGGTTGAGTTAGGTTACGTTCGGTTGTGTCACAATGGGTTATGTTAGGAAGGGTTGGCTTTAACTTCTGCGCTATATACTGCAACTCGGTGTATTTCTGCGCTACACTTTGTACTACTCAACTCTGCACGACCCTTGCGAGCGCTGAAATTGTGGTTGTGGCACGTAAGGTTGAGTTAGCTTACGTTTGGCTATGATATGCTACGTAGAGTTTGGTTGGGATAACATTGACTTTTGTGGTGCATATTGCCACTTATGGTCTTCTGCGCTCTCCTGAGCGCCATCACAATCTGATTCTCACTGTGGACGCCAAGAAGAGTGCTATCGGCACGTTAGGTTGAGGTATGTTCTGCTTGGTTGCGTCATGTTTGGCCACGCTTGGTTAGGATAGCTCCGTCTTCTGTGCTATACTCTGCTATTCGGAAGATACCTGCGACCTACATTGCTCTGCTGTACTCTGCTTATCTCATCTAATGCCAGGAATAGCGGTCGTAGCACGTCAGGTTGGGCTTCATAACGTCCGCTTATTCTAGGTTTGGTTAGGTTAGGATATGACACAACTGACCTTTGTGCAATACAGTGCTATTCTGTGGACTTCTACGCTCTACTGCGATCTAATATACTCTGCCTTGATCTGGGAATGCCACGAATGATGGCGGCGTCGCGTTAGGTTGTGCCAGTTAAATCTGGTAAGGTTAGGTTTGTTTGGTTTAGCTCAGGATGTCTTTGATTTCCGTGCAATACGCTGCCATTCTATGGTCCTCCTCGCTCTGCTCTCATTTAAAATGCTTTGCTAGGCTCTGGGAGGCCAGGACCAGTGTTCGCGGCAGGTTCCATTGAGATATGCTACGCATGGTTATGTTAGGTTACGTCAGATTATGTTATGATACCGTCGACTTTTGTGCTATTCACAGCAATGCGGTTCATTTCTGCGCTCGCCTGTGCTATAGAATACTCTGCTTGGATCTGGGGTGTCCAGCAATAGTGTTCTCAGCATGTAAGGTTGAGATATGCTACGCTTGGACATGCTACATCTGGTGAGGTTAGGACAGGATAGTCTAGACTTTTGTACTGTACACAGCCATCCGCGTATTCCTGCACTCTACGGCGCCCTAGCATGTTTTCCTTGGCTTTGCGTAGGCCAGGTGTAGTGGTCTCGGCATGTTAGGTTGAGTATATCAACGTCTGCTTATGTTACGTTTGGTTAGGTCAGGATAGTGTAGCACAGACTTTTGTGTCATGCGCTGCTATTCGATGGTCTTATGCGCTCTACATTGACCTAATATGTTCTGCTTGGCTCTGGGCGGCCAGTAATGGTAGGCTCGGCAAGTTTGTTTGTGTCATGTTACATTTCGCTGGCTCAGGATAGGTGAAGCTCAGACAGGTTAACTTAGACTTTCGTGAAATACACTGCTTTTCGGAGAATTTGTGCGCTGTATTCCGCGCTTAGCCATGGGAATGCCAGCAGCATTGGTCTCGGTACGATAGTTTGAGCTAGGTTACCCTTGGCTAGGTTAGGCAGGGATAAGTTCGGAAGTTACAACTTCTTCTTTCGTGCTATGCACGGATGTCCGTTGGATTTCTGCGCTCCACTGCGCTCTACTATAATCTGCTTGTCTTTGTGGAGGCCAGCAACAGTGGCCTCGTAATGTTTTGTTGGGTTTGGTTACGTTAGGTTACGCTGCGTTCGGCCTGGTTAGGATAGGGCACTTTGTCTTTTGTGCTGCACACCGCTTCTCGGTGAGTTTCTGCGCTCTAATTCGCTAAAATATGCTCCGCCTGGCTCTGCGGCAGCCAATAATAGTGGTCTCGGCGTGTAAGGTTGAGTAATGATACGTTACATTAGGTTAGATTAGGAATGCTCGGTTGGGATTTCTCTGACCTTTGAGCTATAAACTGCCATTTGGTGGATTTCTGCGCTCTACATTGCTCTTCTAGATTCTGCTCGACTCTGAGGTGGCGAGCAATAGCGGCCGTGGTACGTCAGCTTGTATTATGTTACGTATGGTTTCGTTGTGTTACGCGAAACTTGGTTAGTGTAGCGACGACTTTCGCGCTAAACCATGTTTTTCGGTGTATTTCTGTGAATTACTGTGCTCTCCTACAGTGTGCTAGGCTATGGGGAGGAAAGGAGCAGTGGCCGCGGCACGTCATTTTGAGACATATTACGTTTGGTAGGGATAGGTCAGGGTATGGTATCCACGACTTTTGTAGCATACACTGCTATTCGGTTGATTTCTACTCTCTACAATGCGTTAGTACTCACTGCTCGACTCCGGGGAAGCGAGCAACAGCAGTCGCGGCAAGTTAGTATGTGTTGGATTACGTTTGGTTAAGTCTGGTTAGGCTAAGTTTGGCTACGATAGCTTTGACTTTCGCGCTGTAGACTGTTATTTGGTGTATCTCTGTGATCTACTGTGCTCTTCTACATTCTGCTTGGCCATGGGGAGGCAAGAAGTAGTGGTTCCTGCACTACATGTTGAGATATGCTACGTTCCGTTAGGTGAAGCTAGGCCACATTGTGCTGGGGTATCTACGGCTTTTGTGCTATTCATTGTAATACGGAGCATTTCTGCGCTATACTGTGCTGCGGCATATTCTATTTGCCTCTGTGGGGGGGGGCAGCAATAGCGGTGCAGTCGTGACAGGTTGCGTTAGGCTCCGTTGATATATGTTACGTATAGCTAGTTTAGGATAGACTACTCTGACCAGTGTGCAATACACTGTTATTCGGAGGATAGCTGCGCTATAATGTGCTCTAACATGCTCTGCCTGGTTCTACGAAGGCCATCAATAGAGGTCGCAGCACGGTATGTTGAGTTAGACTACGTTCGGTTAGGTTAGGTTAGGTCAGGTTAGGTTAGGATATCTCTGGCTCATGGGCTCTACACTATCATTCTGTGGACTTCTGCGCTCCAATGTGCTTTAATATACTCTGCCTGTCTCTAAGAAAGCCATCAATATCGTTCGCGGCACGTAATTCTCTGTCATGCAATGTTCGGCAAGGTCAGGTTATGCCAGGTTAGGTTAGGATATCCTCGTCCTTTGTGCTACACGCTGTTATTCGGTGTATTTTTGTGATCTTCTCCGCTCTACTACATTCTGCTTGACTCTGGTGATGCCAGGAGCAGCGGTCGTGGAACGTCATGTTGAGTTACGCTACGTTCGGTTAGGTTACGTTAGGTCAGGTTATGTGAGGATATCCACGACCTTTGTCCTATTCACTGAAGAACGGCGGATGTCTGCGCTCCACTGCGCACTAGTACAATCTGCTCGTCTCTGTGAATGTCGGCAGTAGTGTTCTCGGCACGTTAGGTTGAGCTATGCCGCATTTGGTTATGTTCCGTTTGGTGAGGTTAGAACATGTTAGTATTGGTATCGGTGCTATACACTGCTATACTCCTACTCCTGCGCTCCACTGGGTCCTAATATCCTCGGCTTGGCGCTGTGCAGGCCGGCAATAGTTTTCTCGGCACGTTATGCTTAGTTAGGCTACGTTTGCTTATGACATGTTTGGTTACGTTAGGAGAGAATATCTTAGACATTCGTGCCATTCACAGCCATTCGGTGGATATATGCGTCCAACTGCCATACAATATTCTCTGCTTGGCTCAGGGGTAGCCAGTATATATGGTATCATCAGGTTAGTTTGAGTTATGTGACGTTTCGTTAGGGTAGATTCGGAAGACACGGTTGGGATATCTATGACTTTCGTGCCACACACTGCTATTCGGTGGATTTCTGTGCTCTACTTAGCTCCACTCTGCTATGCCCGATACTGGGGAGGCGGGCAAGGGTGTTCGTGGCACGTTATTTTGTGTTAGGTTATGTTTCACTATGTTAGATTGGGCTATGCTTGGTTAGGATAGACATGACTTTCGTGCTATACACTGTTATTCGGTGGATTCCTACGATCTACTCTGCTCTACTCTATTCTGCTTGTCTCTGGGTATGCCAGCAGCAGTGGTCGCGGAATATTATGTCCAGTTGTACTACGTTTTGTTTGGTTAGGTTTGGTCAGGTTATGTTAGGCTGTCTTCGACCTTTGTGATATTCTCTGCATTGCGGTGAATTTCTGCGCACAGCTGTGCTGTTGTATATTCTGCATGTCCCTGTGGAGGTAAGCAATAGTGGTCTCAGCGCGTTAGGTTTACGTATGCTACATTTGCATAAGAAAATTTTGGTTGTGCTAGGATATAATGGCTTAGACTTGTGTGCCATTCACCGCTACCCGGTGTATTTCGCCGCTCTACTGCGCCCTTATATGATCTGCATGGCTTTGTGTTGGCTAGTAATGGTGGTCTTAGCACGTTAGGTTGAGTCATGTTGCTTTTCTTTCGGGTGGGCATGGAATGCTTGGTCAGGATTGCCATGTCTATAATGCTATACGCTGCTATTCGTTGGATTTCTGCTCTCTACATTGCTCTACTGTACCCTGCTGGACTCTGCGGAGGCGATCAATAGCGGTCGCGGCACGTTAGGTTGCGTTAGCGTACGTTTGGTTCGGTCAGTTTGGGTTATGAATTGTTAAGATAGCCATGACTCACGTGCTATACACCCTTACTCGGTGTATTTCTGGTATCTGCTGCGCTCTACCGCATTCTGCTTGGTTATGTGCAGGCCATGAGCAGCGGTCGCTGCACGTTATGTTGAGCTATGCTACGTTTGGTTATGTTAGGTTAGTTTATTTTATGCATGGGTACTACGGCTTTTGTGATATTCACTGCAATGCGGTGGATTTCTGCGCCCCACTGTTCTCTGGTATGTTCAGGTTGTGGTGGTCAGCAATCGTGGTCTAGGCACGTCAGTTTCGGTTAGGTTGCGTTTCGTAATGTTGCGTTTGGTTTGGTTAGGGTCGTATATCTGTGGCTTTGTGCTACACACTGCACTTCAGTGGATTGTTGCGCACTGCTGTGCTCTGATATTTTCTGCTTGGCTCCGGCCAAGAAGCTAGTAATTGTGGTCTCAGCACCTAAACTTGAGGCAAGCGGCACGTTAGTTTGATTGAAGTTACGTTCTGTTAGGTTATGTTATGGTAAATTTTCTTAGGATTGCTTCGACTTTCGTGCGATACATTGTTATCCGGTGTATCTCAATAATATACTGTGCTCTGCCGCATTCTGCTTGGCTTTGGGGAGGCAAGGAGCAGTGGTTGCTGCACGATATGTCGAGATATGCTACGTTCGCTTAGGTTAGGTTATGTCATGTCATGCTGGGGCATTTACGGCATTTGTGCTATTCACTGCAGTGCGGTGTATTTCTGCGCTACACTGCGGCTGGTATGTTCTGCTTACCTCTGTTGAGACCAGCAATTGCTGTTCCGTCGTGATAGTTTGTGTTATGTTACGTTTGGTTATGTTATGGTTGGATATGTGAGGATAGGATAGCTTCGACTTCTGTGCTGTACACTTATATTCGGTGGACTTCTGCGTTGCAGTGTGCCCTAGTTTGCTCTGCTAGTCCCTGTGGTGGCCAGCAACGGTGTTCTCGGCACGTTAGTTTGATATATGCTACGTTCGGATATATTACGTTTGTTGAGGTTGGGATATGATATTTCAGACATTCGTTCGATACACTGCTACCCGCTCGTTTCTGCGTTCTACTGAGTTCGAATATTTTCTGCTTTGCTATGGGGAGGCCAGCGATAGTGGTCTCTGCACGTTAGGTTGAGTTAGGTTACGTTCGGTTAGGTTTGGTTTAGTCAGGTTAGGTTACGGCGTCTTCGACTTTTGCGCCTTTCGCTGCAGTGCGGTGTGTTTCTGTGCACTACTGTGTTCTAGAGGGTTCAGGCTGTCTTTGTGGTGGCCAGCAATAGAGGTCTCGTCATGTTAGAGTGTGTTCGGTTACGTTCGGCTCGCCTAGGATCTTCTACTTTGACCTTTGTGCTACACACAGTTATTCGGTGGGTTTCCGCGCTCTATTGTGATATAATGTGATATGCTTGCCTCTAGCGTGGCCAGAAATAGTGGCCTTCGCACGTTAGATTGAGTAAGTTTACGTTTCGTTAGGTGAGGTTAGGAATGTTCAGTTAGGATTTCTTTGACTTTTCTACTGTAAAATGCTATATGGTGGATTTCTGCACTCTACAGTGCTGTACTATATTCTGCTCGACCCCGGGGTGGCGAGCAATACCTGCCGCTGCACGTCAGGTTGAGTTAGGTTACGTTTGGTTGGGTTAGATTAGGTTAAGTTTGGTTAGGATAGCTTTGACTTTCTTACTGTACACTGTTAGTCGGTGGATTTCAGTGATCTACTGTGCTCTACGACACTCTGATTGGCTATGGGAGTCCAGGAGCAGTGACCGTTGCACGTTATGTTGAGCTATGCCACGCCTCCCTAGGTTAGATTGCAAATAAAGGTCGCGGCACGTTACGTTGAGTTACTTTCCGCTCGGTTTGTCTAGGATATGTTATTTTTGGTCAAGATTGCTTTGACTTTCGTGCCCCGCACTGTTTTTCGATGGATTCCAGTGATCCACAGTGCTCTACTACATTCTGCTTGGCAATGGGGATGCCAGAAGGAGCGGTCGCTGCGCGTAGTGCTGTGTTATGCTTCGTTCGTTTAGGTTTGGTTAGGTCATGTTATGCAAGGTTATCTAGGGATTCTGTGCTATGCACTGCAATGCGGTGGGTTCCCGCGCTCCACTGTGCTCTAGTATATTCCGCTTGCCTCTGGGGGGCCGGCAATGGTGGAATCGGAACGCTAGATTATGTTAGGTTGCGTTTGGTGGTGTCAAGTTTGGTTAGGTTAGGGTAGGTTAGCTATGACTGTAGTGCCATACACGGCTATTCGGTGGTTCTCTGTGCTCTACACTGCCCTACTATGCCCCTCTCGACTCTTGCATGGCCAACAATAGTGGTCTCGGCATGCTAAGTTGGTTTAAGTTACGCTTGGCTCGGCCAGGCAAGGTTAGGTTTCGCTTGGGCAACCTTGTCTTTTTGGCTTTACACTGCTATACAGTCGATATCTGCCCCTGCGGTGCTCCTCCAGCATATGCCTCTCTCTCGGGAGGCGAGAAATGGCGGTCGCCTCGCGTTTGGTTGTGATAGGATACACTTGGTTATGTCAGGTTAGTTTATGTTTGGGCAGGATTGCTTTGACTTTTGTGCTATACACCGCTATTCGGTGGATTTCTTCGCTCTATTGTGCTCTAGTATATTTGGCTTGGCTGCGGGGATGATAGAAGTAGTGCCCTCGGCAAGTTAGGCTGAGTTTGGTCGCGGTTGTTTATGTTACGTTTTGTTACGCTGTGAGAGGGTAGCTTAGACGTTTGTGCCATACACTACTCTTCGGTGGAGTTCTGCGCTCGGAGTTGCTCTACTCTAGTCTGCTAGGTTCCCAGGAGGCCTGCAATAGTGGTCGCGGCATGTTACGTAGATCTTTGCTACGTTTGGTTAGGATATGTTTGTTTGGGGTGGGTTTGGATATCCCTGACTCTTCTGCTGTACGCTGCGATTCTATGGATTCCTGCGCCCTACTTTCGTCTAATGTGTCCTGCTTGGCCCTGTGGAGGTGAGCAATAATGGTGGCGACGCGTTAGGTTGGACTTGACAGCGTTTTGCGTTGGTAGATACTGTTATGATACGATAGGTTGCCTTTGACTTTTGCGCTACACACTGCTATCCGCTGGATTCCTGCTCACTACATTTCTCAACTATACTCTGCCCGACTCTCGGGATGCGAGCAGTGGAGGTCGTGGCACGTTACGTTGAGTTCGGTTACGTTTCGTTGTATTAGCTTAGGCTATGCTTGGCTAGGGTGGCTATGACTTTGTGCTATACACAGTTATTCGGTGGACTCTTGCCCTCCACCGAGCTCTACACTAAGCTGCTAATCCATGGCGATGCCAGCAATAGTTCTTTCGGCACCATAGGTTTGAGTTAAGTTACGATCGGTTATTCTACGATTGAACTGGTTGGGACAGGATTGCTTCGACTTTTGTGCTATACGCAGACATACGATTGAATTCTGCGCTCTATTGTGCTCTAATGTGTTCTGCTTCGCCCTGGGGAGGCCAGCAATTGTGGTCGCGGCAGGTCCGGTTGCGTTAGGTTACGCTTGCTTCGGTTATTATTGGGTAAGTTTGTTAAGGGTGGCTTTGACGTTAGTGCTTTACGCTGATACTCGGTGGATTCCTACGCTCTACTGTGCTCTAGTGTATTCTGCTTGGTCCTGGAGAGGTCAGCAAAAGTGTCTGTGCACGTTGGGTTGTGTTATATGACGTTTGGTTATGTAACGTTTGGTTACGTTGGGATAGAATAGCTTTGACTTTTATGCTATGCACTGCCATTCGGTGGCCTTTTGCGCTCTACATTGCCCTAATATTCTCTGCTCGATTCTGGGAGGCCAGCAAAAGGGCTCCCCGACCTTTAGGATTAGGCGTTTATCCATTGGTTACGACGACTGTGCTAGGTTAGGGCAGGATGTCTCCGACATTTGCGCTATACACTGCTATTTGTTGGCTTTTGGCGCTCTACTTTGCTCTATCATATTCTGCTCGGCTTAGGTGAGGCCTGCAAGTGTGGACTCGGTTCGTTAGGTAATTTTAGGTTGCTTTCAGTTATATTAGGTTAGGATAGGTCTGGGCAGGATATCTTTGAGTGACTTGGCGCGAGAAGCGAGCGCCGCAGCAGGCGGCCACTGTCCCGCAACTACCCCGAGGGTGACCATGAGTGCGCCGAAGGGAGCCGTCGGTAAGACGAGACGCCGCTCTTCGGGGACGAGCTCCGCCCGCGCGGTTCCCGCGACTGCCGCGAAGATCGGAGCGATGCACTGTCACGATAAGAAGAAGAGCGGCGATAAGCAGGGCCCCATCCTTAAGCGGCGGCCGTCGCGGGCCGCCGTCGAGGTTTGGGTACCCGAGGGGTCGAGTCTCTCTTGCGCGGTGGACATCTCCGCTGCAAGGGAAAGATAAATCTCGCCGATCTCGGGATCGAGGACTTGCACCCCCGTCGGGCCAATTCCGGCGTTCTCCTGCTGGAGATCGTTGGACCCGAGGTCGCACAGCTAGCCGCTGCTCTCGCCGGGCGAGTGAGCGATGTCTTGGAGGGAACCGGCATGCGGGTTACGGTTCCCACCAATAAAGCGGAGCTGAGGGAGCAGGGCCCGACGACTCTGTCACTCCCCGCGCGGTGGCCGCTGCCCTGGACAGGGTCGGTGATTGCACCGAGGCAGAAATAAGAACCGGAGTGATCTGGTCTTCCGCTTCGGGTCTGGGCTCCGTATGAGGCCAGTGTCCCTTCGCGGCAGCCGGAAAGGCCGCTGATTGCGGGCAGATCCGCGTCGGCTGGACTTCGGCCCGTGTCGTAGCCTTGGAGGCACGGCGCCTCCAGTGCTTCCGTTGCCTTGCGTTCGGTCACGCAAGGAACGGATGCCCTAGCGCGGTGGACCGCAGCGACAACAGTTTCAGGTGTCTGAGGATGCTCGGCCACCCCTCCAACCACCGGCTGTGCAGCAAGGCGTGCTGCCCGCCAAAGGCGAAATGCGCGGAACGCCAGGCGCCTACAGGCGCTGCATCCGCCTCGGAGCCCGCGAGCGCCAATTCGAGAGCTGCGACCGCGCATTCCATCTCCGCGCACGCTACCACGGAGGGCCCGCCGACCGGCAGAACACCGGGCCCGCAGCCGGCCCAAAAGAAGGGCGGGGGCATTTGGAGGCCATGCACAGGGCCTATCTTTCACGCCGTCCATAGTGATCCAGGCCAGCCTGAACCACTCGCGGCCGTCGCAGGACCTGCTCCTGCAGACGCTCGTTGAGCTGGGTGTCGGGCTGGCTGTTACCGCAGAGCCGTACCGCATCCTTGATCCAGACGTGTAGTTCGGGGATCGGGACGGCTCCGTGGCGATCATCGCCATGGGACAACTGCGGACAACCGCACCAACTCTGCTTCACAGCGGTGAGGGATTCCTGGCGGTCTCCTGGAACGATGTAGTCGTGGTGGGGGCTACGTCTCTCCCAACCTCGGCCTCTCGTCGTGCGAGAGGCACCAGGACGAGCTTGGAGGTTTCATCAGTGGACACATGGCTCGTCCGTTTCTGGTCCTGGGGGACTTCAACTCCCACTCCATGGCGTGGGGTTCCCCGCGATCAGAGGCTCGGGGTGAGGCCCTGGATGATTGGGCCGCGGGGTAGGATATCCGGTTGCTCTACCGGGGCTCCGTAAGCATGTGCGTCCGGTGGAACGGCACGACCATCGCGGACTTGTCGTTCGCATCGCCGGCAGCTGTGCGGCTGGCCAACGGCTGGAGGGTGGCGGTGGAGGCGGAAACGCATAGCGACCACCTCCACATCACCATGATGCTTGCAGTCACTGCTCGCACCAGTCTGGAACCACCATGCGGGAAGCACACCACCGCGCCGCGATGGGCGCTCGGGTGCCTCGACCGCGACCTCATCGCCGTGGTCGCCTGGGCGCATCGGGACGTCGGGCTTGAAAACGACTATGCGGGGTTAGGGGCGGAGTGGTTAAGGGCGGCGATGACGCGCGCGTGAGACGTCGCCATGCCGCGGGTGAGGGAGCCACCTTCGCGGTGTGCAGTGCACTGGTGGTCGGCCGAAAACGCGCAGCTGCGTGACCTCTGCGTGCTCGCCCGGCGCCAGTACACCCGGGCGCGGCGTCGTCGACGCGCGGTGTCCGACGAGAATATCGCGCGCCACTATCGCGAGTACCGGTACGCGGTGGGCGACCTCCGGAGGGAGATTCACAGAGCTAAATCTCGGCAATGGGACGAACTCCTCGCGACGCTCGAAAGCGATCCGTGGGGACGCCCCGATAAATTAGTAATGGCAAAGTTGAGGGCATGGTCGCCCCCCGTGACCGAGCGTATGGACCCCGATATCCTGCGACGGGTGATCGACACCCTCTTCCCGGTGGCGGCGGCGTAGGTGGTGTAAACCGCTGCAGTGCGGTCTTAACTGGTCGGAAGGTTCGATGAGCTTGGGGTCTCGCGCGAGGAGTTGGGATGTGCGGTCGTTAGGATGGGGGCGAGGAGCACCGCCACCGGACCGGACGGCAACCCAGGCCGAGCCTTTGCACTGGCTCTGGAAGCGTGGGGTGACCGTGTGCGACGGCTGATCTACAGCTGCCTCAGGACCGGTCGTTTCCCGCCATGTTGGAAGAGAGCGAGGGTCGTGCAGATCCCGAAACTAGGGAAGCCGCCGAACTCTCCGAAGATATATCGGGCGATATGCCTGCTCGACGAGGCGGGCAAGCTCTTCGAGCGCGTTCTAGCTGCTCGCTTCCGAGAGCATTAAACGGACGTGTGTCCCGATCTCAGCGTCAGCCATTTCGGATTCCGGCATGGTCGGTAGGCGATCAACGCGAACAAGCGCGTTCGTACCATGTCGGAGGCTGCCGTTGACCGGGGCGGGGTGGTGCCGGCGGTCGGTGTGGATACCGCCAACGCCTGCAACACCCTGCTCTGCGCCGCTATCCGGTGTGCCCTGTTGTACCACAGGGTTCCCCAATACATGATGGCTCCGATCGGCGTCTATTTGGCGGACCAATCGATTGAGTATCACGGGCGATACACGGCCGTCGTGCGGGCGACGAACTGCGGGGTTCCACAGGGATCGATACTCGGGCCGATTCTCTGGGGCCTCGCGTTCGACGCCGTGTTGCTCACTACCATCCCCCGCGGCCTGAGCCTGACGTGTTACGCGGACGACACGCTGGTGATGGCCGCCGGGTCGAGTTGGGAGGAGGCCACGCTGCGCGCTGTAAGCGGCGTGGCGCTCGTTGCGATTAGCATCCAGCGTCCGTGGCTGTGTATCTCCACCGAAAAGATTGTGGCAATGTGGTTTTGCCACCGGCACCATGGGAAGCCGCCCAAGTCCCTGATGCGTGTGGGGAACGTCACGTTGGAGGTACGGGACCGGATGAAATACCTCGGTCTCGTCCTCGAGAGCCACTGGAAGTTCGACGAACATTTTCTCGCGCCGGAACCACGCCTGGAAGGTATGGCGGTGCGCCGTGTCGCCTGCTACCCAACCTCGGAGGGCCAGACGCGAGGGTGCGCCGCCTCTACACGGGAGTCGTTGGCTCGGTGGCACTATACGGGGCTCCGATCTGGGCGAACGACCTGGTCGCCAGTCCGCGCAGTCTGGCTATCAGGGACGTGCGCGGTTACCTTACGATATCCCACGAGGCGGCGATGGTCCTGGCGGGTGTCCCGCCGTTCGAACTGCAAGCGGTGGTGGAGGTCCATATCTACGGTCTCCCACACGCTGGCGGCGGCGGTGCTCCTGAAGAAGGGGCCGCTTCGTCGAGGCGAAGGGTTCGACAGTACTTGATGTCAGCCTGGCGATCTCGGCTGAGGAAGCAGAGCAGCCGGCGGCACCGGGCGATCGAGGCTGTGCTCCCCGAGCTGGCTGCATCGGCGCGCAGCTGCAGCCGGCACACTTTCCGCCAGACACAGGTGTTAACCTGGCAGTAGTTCTTCGGGGAGTACCTGTGTCTTATCGGGCGGGAACGTGAGATGCAGTGTCATCACTGCGGGGAAGGGCGGGACACGGCGCAGAAACGCGAAGGGCTGGCCATCGCGGGGGTTTTAGTGGGTAAAAATTCCACGTAACCCCTCCCCCTCCCCTAAGGTGGCCGGGTACCTTTGGAAGATTTCCCCCACGTGAAAAAGGAAAAAAGAAAGGGTAGCTTTGACTTTTGCGTCGTACACTACTATTCAGTGGAATTTTGCTCTCTGCATTTCTCTTTCATACTCTGCTAGACTCTGCGGAGTACAGTAACTGTTTTGGCGGCACGTTAGTTTGAGTTAGGTTACGTTTGGTTATGTTACCATTGATTAGGTTAGGAGGGGCTATCTTTGGCATTTGCGCTATTCACTGCTATACGGCGGACTTCTGCACGCTACCGTGCCTTAATATGTTCATCTTGTCTCTGTGTGTGCCAGGATTGGTAGCATCGGCACGTTACGTTGAGCTATGCTTCGTTCGGTTAGGATAGGTTAGGGCATGTTCGATACGGTTACATTTGTCTTTTGTGCTTTACACTGCAATGCGTCGGATTGCTGCGCCTTCTGTGCCCTAGTACATTCTGGTTGGCTCTGTGGAAGTCAGAAATAGTGGCCTAGGCACATTAGGTTGTGTTATGTCACGTTTGGTTATGTCATGTTTTGTTAGGTTAGGCTAGGATAGCTTTGACTTTTGTAGTATAAACTGCGTTGCGGAGGGTATTTGCGCTCTACCATGTTCTAATATTATCTGCTTGCCTCAGGGGTGGCCGGCAATGATAGTCTCTGCACGCTAGCTCGAGGTAGGCTATGTTCGGTTTGGTTAGGTTAGATTGCGTCAGGTTACGATAGCTTCAACTCCTCTGCTATACACTGCCATTATATGGGAGCCTGCGCTCTACTCTCCTCTAGTATGTTCTGCTTGGCAACGGGGAGGACAGCAAAAGTGGTCTAGGCACATTAGGTTGGATTTGGTTACGTTTGGTTATGTTATGTTGGATAACTTTCACTTTTGTGCCCTACGCTGCTATTCGGTGGATTCCTGCGCTCTAAATTTCTCTGCTATACTCTGCTGCGCTCTGAGGTGGCCAGCAATAGTGGTCGTGACACGATGGTTTGCACTAGGTTTCGCCCGGTTTGGCTGGGTTGGGCTAGGTTAGGTTATGATGGCTTTGACTTTTGCCCTAAACACATCTATTATTCGGATTCCTGTGCTCTACCGTGCCCCAATAATCTCTGCTTTGCTCTGGGGAGGTCAGCGATAGAGGTCTCGGCACATAAGGTTGAGTTAGGTTACGTTTGGCTTGGTTACGTGCGTTTGGATTAGGTTTGGATAGCTTTGACTTTCTAGGCATAGTCGGTTATTCAGTGGATTTCTGCGCTGTACTCTGCCCTATTATGCTCTGCTTCACTCTGGCGAGGCCAGCAATAGTGGTTGCTGCACGTCGGGTTGAGTTAGGCTACGTTCGGTTCCGCTACGATTGGTTAGGGTTGTCTATGATCGCTATGACTTTTGTGCTACACACTGCAATTCGGAGGAATTGTGCGCTCTTCTGTGCTCTAATGTGCTCTGCTTGGCTCCTGGGTGCCCAGCAACGGTGGACTCGGCACGTTAGTTTGAGTTAGCCAACGTTTGGTAAGTTCACTCTAGGTTTGGTTAGGTTAGGATAGCTTTGTCCTTTGTACTAAGACCTGCAATGCGGTCGATTTCTAGGCTGCACTGAGCTCTAACATATTCTGCTTCTCTCTGCGGAGGCCAGCAATAGAGGCATCGGCACCTGAGGTTGTGTTACGTTACGGTTGGGTATGATACGATTTGTTTGGTTTGTAGCGGATACTTTGACTTTTATGCTGTACACCGTCATTCGGTGGACTTCTGCGCTCTGCCATGCTCTAATATATCCAGCTTGTCTCCGGGAAAGCCAGCAATAGTGGTCTGGGCACGTTACGCTTAGTTATGCTACGTTTCAGTATGTTTCGTTAGGCAAAGTTAGGTTCGGATATCATTGTCTCTTGTGCTTTACGCAGCAATGCGGCGGTTTTCTGCGTTGTGCTTGTCTCTAGCATATCATGCTTGGCTCTGAGGTTGTCAGTAATAGAAGCTTAGTTATGCTACGTTTCAGTTTGTTTCGTTAGGCAAAGTTAGGTTCGGATATCATTGTCTCTTGTGCTTTACGCAGCAATGCGGCGGTTTTCTGCGTTGTGCTTGTCTCTAGCATATCATGCTTGGCTCTGAGGTTGTCAGTAATAGTGGTGTAGGTCTGTTAGGTCGAATCACTTTATCTATGGCTATGTTATGCTTGGTTGGCTTAGGCCAAGACAACTTTGACTTTTGTGTATACACTGCTATTCGGTGGATTTCTACGCTCTACTGCAATCTGATATGCTCCGCTTTGCTCTGGGGAGGCAAGAAGGAGGGGCCGCGTCGTGTTAGGTTGAGTCAGGTTACGTTTGTCTGTGTTCGGTTTGTTCGAGTTAGGACAGGTTACCTTTGACTTCTGCCCTGTACATTGGTATGTGGTGGACTTCCGCGCCCTACTGTACCCTAGTATGTTGTGCCTGGCCTTGGCTATCCGGTAATACTGGTTTCGGCACATTAGGTTGAGATAAGATATGTTTGGCTATGTTATGTTAGCCTTGGTTAGATTTGGATAGCTTCGGCTTTTCTGCTCCAGACTGCGATGCTGTGGATTTCTGATCTCTAATTAACTCTGCTGGACTCTGCAGTGGTTAGCAATACTGTTCGCATCACGTTAGGTTGTGTTAGATTACGTTTGGTTTGGCTAGGTTGGGTTGGGTTAGGCAAGGATAGCTTTGATATCTGCGCTATGCACTGCTATTCTGTGGATTAATGCACTCTACATTGATCTACTATACCATGCTCCACCCTCGGGTTGCCAGTAATGGTGGTCGTGACACGATAGTTTGAGTTAGGTTACGTAAGCTTAGGCTATGATGGGTCAGGTATGGTTATGATGACTTTTTCCTTTGCGATATAAACTGCTATCCGATGGATTTCTGCGCTCTACTGTGCTCTAGTCTATCGTGATTGTCACTGGGTAGGCCAGAAGTAGCGGTCTCGGCACGTTAGGTTTAGTCTGTCCACGTATGGTTGCGTCAGGTTAGGTAGGTTTGGTAATTATGTATTTGACTATTGTGCTATACGCTTCTATGCGGTGGCTACCAGCGATCTACTGTGCTCTAGTATATTCTGCTTGGCTCTGTGGATTCCAGCAATTGTGGTCTCAGCACGTTCGGATAAGTTAGGATACGTTTGATTATATTACGTTTGGTTATGTTCGGAGAGGATAGATCTGACTTTTGAGCTTTACACCGGTTTTCGGGGGTCTTCTGCGCTCTACTGTGCTCCAGTAGGCTCTGCCTGGTTCTGGGGAAGCCAGCAATATTGGTCTCGGTACATTACGTTGATATAGGTTAGCTTTGGTTAGTTCACGTTCGTTTGGGATATGGCTGGACAGCTTTGACTTTCTCGGCAAAGACTCCTCTCCGGCAGATTTCTGCGCTCTACCCTGCCCTACAATACCCCGCTCGACTCTGGGGTGGTCAACAATAGTGTTCGATGCACGGTAGGCTTAGTTAGGTTACGTTCGGTATATTTCGATTTGTTAGGTTAGGAGAGTATAGCTTTGACTTTTGTGCTATACAATGCCCTCCGGTGGATTTCTGCGTTCTCCTGTGCCGTAGTATATTCTGGTTGGCTCTCTGGAAGTCAGCAATAGTGGTCTAGGCTCGATAGGTTCGGTTAGGTTACGTTTGGTTTTGTTACGTTTGGTTAGGTTAGGCTAGGATGGCTTCGAGTTTTGTCCGCTATACTGCTATCCGGTGGACTACTGCGATCTACTGTGCTCTAGTATGCTCTGCTTGGCTCCGTGGATGCCAGTAATAGTGTTCTCGGCACATTTGGTAGAGATCGGATACGTTAGGCTATGCTACATTGGCTTTGGTTCAGTTCGTGTATCTTCGACTTTTCTGCTATAGACTGCGTTTCTATTGACTTCTGCTCTCTACTCTCCTCCAATATGTTCAGATTGACCAAGTGCGTGTCCACAATACTGACCGCGGCACGTTAGGTTGTACTAGATTACGTTTGGTTATGAAAGGTGGTGCTGGGTTAGGTAAATGTAGCTTTGACTTTTGTGCTATTCACTGATACTCTGTGGATTTCTGCGCACTTCGTTGCTCCAGTTTGCTCCGCTTGGCACTGGGGAGGCCAGCAGTCGTGGTCTATGTTCGTTAGGTTGAGCAATGCTACGTTTGGCTAAGCTACATTTTCCTGGCTTAGGTATGGATAGCATTGACTTTTGTGCTATACACAGCTGCGCGGTTGACTTGTTCGGACTTGAACCGGATTTGTTCAGATTGGGTCCGAGGAAGACAGCAATAGTGGTCTTGGCACTTTATCCTGTGGTATGCAGCGTTTGCTTGAGTTAGGTTGGGTCAGGTTATGTTAGGATATCATTGTGTTTTGTGCTTTACACTGAGGCGCCGCCGATGTCTGTGATCTTCTGTACTGTAGTATACCCTGCTTAGATCTGGGAAGGTCAGCAACAGTGGCGTAGGGCGATTAAGTTGAGTTAGGATACGTTTGGCTGTTCTACCTTTGGCTACGTTAGGCCAGTACAGCTTTGACTTTTGCGCTATACACTGCTATTCGGTAGATTTCTGCGCACTACTGTGATCTAATACGCTCTGCTTTGCTCCGAGGAGGGCTGAAACGGTGGCCGCTGCGCGTTAGGCAGAGTTAGGTGATGTTCGGTTAGGTTATACTTGTTTGCGTTAGAATAGGATATCATTGCCTCTTGCGCTGTACACTGAAGTCTGGTGGATTTCTGCGCTCTACCGTGCACTAGTTTGTTCCGCTTGATTCTGGGAGGGCCAGCATTAGTGGCATCAGCACGCTCCGTTGAGATAGGCTATGCTCGGGTTGGTTAGGTTAGGTCAGGTTAGGATAGGATATATTAGGCTTCTGTCCTTTGCACTGAAATGCAGCGGATTTCTGCTCCCTAATGTGCTCTGGTACATTCCGTTTGTCTTTGGGAACGCCAGCAATATTGATCGCTATTGCTTTACGTAACGTAACAGAATCCAACGTGCAGAGACCACTGTTGCTGGCATCACCAGGGCCAAGCAGAAAATTTTGGAGCGCGGAAGGGCGCAATAATCCACCGGGTCGCTGTGTATGTCACAAAACTCGCAGCTAACCAATCCTAACCAAACCAAACATAACGTAACCAAACGTAACGTAACTCGAACTAACGTGCTAAGACCGCTATTGCTGCCGTCCCAGAGCCATGCAGAGCATAGTACAGCTAAGTACAGCGCAGAAATCCACCGAATCGCAGTTTACAGTACAAAAGTCAAAGCTCCCCTATCCTAACATAATCAATCGTTGAATAACCGAACGTAACGTATCCCATTCTATCGCGCAGCGATCACTATTGCTGGCATACTCAAGGACAAGCGGTATACAGTAGAGCACAGTAGAGTACAGAAATCCATGGAATCGCTCTGTATACCACAAAAGTCACAACTACACTATCCTAACCGAACCAAACGTAACATAGGAGACCGTAACCTAACCCAACCTAAACTGCCGTGGACACTATTGTTGGCCTCCGCGGTGCGTCTAGAACATACCGGAGCACTGTAGAACGCAGAAATCCACCGAAAATCAGCACATAAGTCATAGCTACCATTTCCTAACTAAGCCAATCTTAATATAACCTACCGTAACCTAACTACACGTATCGCGCCGCGACCACTATTTCCGGCCTCCCCAGAGCCAAGCGGAACATATTATAGGAGAGCAAAGCGCAGAAATCCATATAATCGCAGCGTATAGCGAAAAATTCGAAGCTACACATAACTAACCCATACTAACGTAGCTTATCCAAACGTAGCATAACTCTACATAACGTGCACCGACCAGTATTTCCGGCACACCCTCAGCCAAGCAGAATGCAGTAGAGCATAGCAGAGCGCTGAAATCCACCGAATAACAGTGTATGACACAAAAGTAACAGCTATACCAACCGAAATACACATAACCTATCCAAACCGTACGTTACGTAGCTCAGACCAACCTGCAGATACCACTGCTGCTGGCCAGCCCAGGGCCAAGCAGTATATAGTAGAGCACTGTGGAGTGCAGAAATCCACCGAACAACTGTGTATGGCACGAAAGCCAGAGTTATCCTGACCGACCTAAGCCTAACCTGCCCTAATCAAGCGTCACCCAGATCGACTTTATGTGCCGAGACCTGTATTGCTGGCCTCCCTATGGCCAAGCAGAAAATATTAGAGCACACTAGTGCGTCGGAAAACGCTGAAAAGAAGTATACAGCGCAAAAGACATAACCATCCATTTCCAGCCTATCCAATCGTAACATATCCAAACGTAACTTAACTGCATCTATCCTGCCGCGACCACTATTTCTGGCCTCCCCAGAGCGGAGCAGAAGATACTAAAGTAGAGTAGAGTGCTATAACCCAACGAATAGCGGTGTATGGCACAAAATTCACAGCTATCCTCTCCAAACATAACCAACCGCAACATAACCAAACGTAACCTAGCATAACATAACGTGCCGCGATAGATATATATGGCCCCATCAGGGCCGAGCAGAGCATATTACAGGAAAGTAGAGCACGGAATTCCACAGAATCGCAGTGTATAGCAAAGAAGTCGAAGCTCAACGAACCTAACTCAAGCTAATGTAACCTAGCCAAGCTTTGCGTAGCTCAACATAAGGAGCCGCGACCGCTGTTGCTGACCATCCAGGGCCAAGCAGAAAATGCTAGAACTCAGTACGGCGCAGAAATATGCCGAAAAGCAGCGTGTAGCAAAAAGGTCAATGCCATACTGTCCTCACCTAACAAATGCCAGCATAGCGAAACGTAACATAACTCGACCTAGCGCGCCGTGACCACTATTGCTAGCCTTCCAAGAGCCGAGCAGAACATATTAGAAGACAGTAAAGTTCTGAAATCTATATAATCTCAGTGTATAGCAGAAAAGTCAGAGATGACCAAACCTAACCCGTTCCAAGGTAGCCTAACCACACGTGGCATAGCTAAGCGTAACGTGCAGCGACCACTATTCCTGGCCTACCCAGGGCCAAGCAGAATATAGTAGAGCGCAGTACGGGGCAGAGAACCACCTAATAGCAGTGTATAGCACGAAAGTCAGTGCTATCCGGACAGAACTAAACCTATCCTAACTTAACCGAACGTAACGTAACTCAACGTAACGTGCCGATAACACTATTTCTGGACTCCACAAAGCCAAGCAGAAGGTACTAGATCGCAGTAGAGTGCAGATATCAACCGCATTTCGGTACACAGCACAAGACTCGAAGGTACCCTCTCCTACCCTAACCAGTCGCAATATAACCAATCGTAGCCTAACTAAAACTGAAGTGCCGAGACAACAATTACTGGCCTCCACAGAGTAGAACAGAGTATAGTAGAGGAATGCGGAGCGTAGAAATCCAGTGACTAGCAGTGTATAGCACAAAAGTCGAAGCTAGCCTATCCTAACATATCCAAACGTAATAAAACCAAACGGAACCTAACTTAACTTAATGTGACGGGAACGCTATTACTGGATTACCCAGAGCAAAGCAGAATACATTGGAGCACAGTAGAGCGCAGAAAGCCACCAAATAGCAGCGAATAGCACGAATGTCAGGGGTACCCTGACCATACATAACCAAACCTGGCAAAACCAAACGCAGAATAACTATAAGTAACGAGCCGAGACCACAATTGCTGGACTACCCAGACACAGGCAGAGCGCATTAGTGCACGATAGAGCGCAGTAATCCACCGAAGAGCAGTGTATGGCGCAAAAGTCAAAGTTATCCTATTCAAACATAACCAAACGTAACTTAACTCAATCCCTCGTGCGACGACAACAATTACTGGCCACCACAGGATCAAGCAGAGTATAGTAGAGTAATGTAGAGCGAAGGAATCCGCCGAGCAGCAGTGCATAATGCAGAAGTCAAAGTTATCCTATCCTAGCCCATCCAAACGTTTCGTAACCAAGCGCAAGGAGATCCAACCGAACGTGCCCAGAACACAATTGGTGGCCTCCCCTGTGCCAAGCGGAGCATACCGCAGCGAAGTACAGCACTGGACCCACCGAATAGCGGTGTATACAACGAAAGACAAAGCTATTCAAACCCAACCCAGATTAACATAACATAACCAAACGTAACCTATCTGAAGCTAACGTGCCGAGATCACAATTGCTGGCATCCTCAGAGCCAGGCAGAGCATATTGAGGCAGAGCAGAGCGCAGAAATCCCCCGAATATATGTGTATAGCGCAAAAGTCAACGCTATCCTCCGCTACCCTATCCGAATGTAACCTGACTATACGTAACCTAACTCAACCTTTCGTGCCACGACCACCATTGCTTGTCTCCCCAGAGCCAATCAGAGCACATTAGGGTAGAGCAGAGCACAGAAGTCCACCGCATATCAGTGTACAGCACAAAAGTCAAATATATCCTATCCTAACACGAACAGGCCTAAACTAACCTAACATAGCCCAACCCTACCTAACGCAGAGCGGCCACAGTTTCTGGCCTCCGCAGAACACAGCTCAGCTTGTGAGGTCAAACAAGAGCGCAGAAATCCACCGGGAAGCAGTGTACGGCACAGATGTCAAAGCTGCCTTGGCCTAGCCCAACCAAACATAGCATAACCAAACGTAATCTGACTCCAACTAACGGTCCTACACCATTACTGCTGACATCCCCAGAGCCAAAAAAATTATTCTTCATCGCAGTATATCACGGACATCCGCAGCATTTCAGTGTATAACACATAAGTCAATGGTATTCTATCCTAACCTGACCAAACCTTACCAAACCAAACGTTGCCTAACACAGCGTCACGTGCCAGGACCACTATTTCTGTCCTTCCCTGAGCCAAGCTGGACATGTCCGATCACAGTGGAGCGCCGAAATCCACCGAATAGCATTGTACAGCACAAAAGTCGTAGCAAATCTCTCCTAACCTAGCTAATCGTAACATTCCCAAACGTAGCCAAACAAAACCTAACCTGCTGCAACCGCTATTGCTGGCATGCTCTGGGACCTTCCAAGAGCCGAGCAGAACATATTAGAAGACAGTAAAGTTCTGAAATCTATATAATCTCAGTGTATAGCAGAAAAGTCAGAGATGACCAAACCTAACCCGTTCCAAGGTAGCCTAACCACACGTGGCATAGCTAAGCGTAACGTGCAGCGACCACTATTCCTGGCCTACCCAGGGCCAAGCAGAATATAGTAGAGCGCAGTACGGGGCAGAGAACCACCTAATAGCAGTGTATAGCACGAAAGTCAGTGCTATCCGGACAGAACTAAACCTATCCTAACTTAACCGAACGTAACGTAACTCAACGTAACGTGCCGATAACACTATTTCTGGACTCCACAAAGCCAAGCAGAAGGTACTAGATCGCAGTAGAGTGCAGATATCAACCGCATTTCGGTACACAGCACAAGACTCGAAGGTACCCTCTCCTACCCTAACCAGTCGCAATATAACCAATCGTAGCCTAACTAAAACTGAAGTGCCGAGACAACAATTACTGGCCTCCACAGAGTAGAACAGAGTATAGTAGAGGAATGCGGAGCGTAGAAATCCAGTGACTAGCAGTGTATAGCACAAAAGTCGAAGCTAGCCTATCCTAACATATCCAAACGTAATAAAACCAAACGGAACCTAACTTAACTTAATGTGACGGGAACGCTATTACTGGATTACCCAGAGCAAAGCAGAATACATTGGAGCACAGTAGAGCGCAGAAAGCCACCAAATAGCAGCGAATAGCACGAATGTCAGGGGTACCCTGACCATACATAACCAAACCTGGCAAAACCAAACGCAGAATAACTATAAGTAACGAGCCGAGACCACAATTGCTGGACTACCCAGACACAGGCAGAGCGCATTAGTGCACGATAGAGCGCAGTAATCCACCGAAGAGCAGTGTATGGCGCAAAAGTCAAAGTTATCCTATTCAAACATAACCAAACGTAACTTAACTCAATCCCTCGTGCGACGACAACAATTACTGGCCACCACAGGATCAAGCAGAGTATAGTAGAGTAATGTAGAGCGAAGGAATCCGCCGAGCAGCAGTGCATAATGCAGAAGTCAAAGTTATCCTATCCTAGCCCATCCAAACGTTACGTAACCAAGCGCAAGGAGATCCAACCGAACGTGCCCAGAACACAATTGGTGGCCTCCCCTGTGCCAAGCGGAGCATACCGCAGCGAAGTACAGCACTGGACCCACCGAATAGCGGTGTATACAACGAAAGACAAAGCTATTCAAACCCAACACAGACTAACATAACATAACCAAACGTAACCTATCTGAAGCTAACGTGCCGAGATCACAATTGCTGGCATCCTCAGAGCCAGGCAGAGCATATTGAGGCAGAGCAGATCACAGAAATCCCCAGAATATATGTGTATAGCGCAAAAGTCAACGCTATCCTCCGCTACCCTATCCTAACCTAACCTGACCATACGTAACCTAACTCAACCTTTCGTGCCACGACCGCCATTGCTTGTCTCCCCAGAGCAAAGCAGGGCACATTAGGGTAGAGCAGAGCACAGAAGTCCATCGCATATCAGTGTACAGCACAAAAGTCAAATATATCCTATCCTAACACGAACAGGCCTAAACTAACCTAACATAGCCCAACCCTGCATAACGCAGAGCGGCCACAGTTTCTGGCCTCCGCAGAACACAGCTCAGCTTGTGAGGTCAAACAAGAGCGCAGAAATCCACCAGGAAGCAGTGTACGGCACAGATGTCAAAGCTGCCTTGGCCTAGCCCAACCAAACATAGCATAACCAAACGTAATCTGACTCCAACTAACGGCCCTACACCATTACTGCTGACATCTCCAGAGCCAAAAAATTATTCTACAGCGCAGTATATCACGGACATCCGCAGCATTTCAGTGTATAACACATAAGTCAAAGGTATCCTATCCTAACCTGACCAAACCTTACCAAACCAAACGTTGCCTAACACAGCGTCACGTGACAGGACCACTATTTCTGTCCTTCCCTGATCCAAGCAGGACATGTCAGATCACAGTGGAGCGCCGAAATCCACCGAATAGCATTGTACAGCACAAAAGTCGTAGCAAATCTCTCCTAACCTAGCTAATCGTAACATTCCCAAACGTAGCCAAACAAAACCTAACCTGCTGCAACCGCTATTGCTGGCATGCTCTGGGTCGATCAGAGTATAGTAGAGCACAGTAGATCGTAGAATTCCACCGAATAACGGTCTATGCCAAGAAAGTCAAAGCTATCCAGACCTAATCAAAATAAACTCAACAATTCCCAACGTCGCCCAACTCAGCCTAACGCGCCGAGACCACAATTGCTGGCCTCCACAGAGCCAAGCAGAGCATACTAGGGCACAGTACCTCACAGATATCCACCGCATTTCAGTGTACAGCACGAAAGTAAAAGGTATCCTCCCCTACACCAACCAATCGTAACTGAAGCAAATATAGCATAACTAAATCAAAAGTGCCGAGACCACTATTAATGTACTCTGCAGGCTATACCAGAGTATAGTAGAGCAATGTAGGGAGTCGCAATCCAGCGAACAGCAGTGCACAGCACAAAAGTCGAGGCTACCCTATCCAAGCCTATCCTAATGTAATAAAGCCAGACGTAACATAACTTAACTTAAAGGGCCGAGAGCACTATTACTGGAATCCCAAGAGCCAAGCAGAACACACTATCGCAGAGAAGAGCGCAGAAAGCCACTAATAGCAGCGAATAGCACAAATGACGATGCTAACCTATCCTAACGTAACCAATCCATATACACCCAAACGTAACCTAACTCAACCTAACATGCCGCGACCGCTATTTCTGGCCTCTCCGGGGCCAAGCAGAATGTAGTAGAGCTCAGTAGTTCGCAGAAATCATCTGCATTGCATTGAACGGCACAAAAGTCTGAAATATCCTTACATAACCATACCTTCGCTAACATAACCAAGCGTAGCGTAACTCAACAAAACGTGCCGCGACCACTGCTGCCGGATAGCTCACTGCCAAGCAGAATATAGTGGAGACAGTGGAGTGCAGAAATCTTCCGAAGAGCAGTGCATAGCACGAAAGTCAGAAGGAACCTGACCGATCCTGACATTACCTAACCTAACCTAACGTAACACAGATCATCCTAACGAGCCAAGGCCACTACTGCGAGCCTAGTCATAGCCTAGCAAAATTTAGTAGAGCACAGTAGATAACAGAAATACACCGAATAATTGGATATAGCAAGAATGTCGAAGGTTTCCTGACTAAACTTACCCTAACCTATCGTAACCAAACGTAAAGTGACTCGAACACTCTTGCTCGCCTCCCCTGAGTCGAGCAGAGTATAGTAGAGCAACGTTGAGAGCAGTAATCTACCGAATAGCAGCGTATAGCACAAAAGCCGAGGATACCCTAACCAAACTTGGCATAATCTAACCCAAACGAACGAAGCGTTTCTCAACGCAACGTGCGGCGACCGCAATTGATGGCCTTCGTAGAGGCATCCAGAGCATATGACAGCACGTTAGAGCACAGGAATCAACCGAATAGCAGTGTATATCACAATAGCCAAAGTAGCCTATCCTAATCTAGCAAAACGTAGCACACCTTAACGGGGCCTAACCCAAACTATCACGGCGGGACCGCTATTGCTGGCCTCCAGAGAGGCTAACGGAATATACTAGATGACAGTAAGGCGCAGAAATCCACCGCATTGCAGTGGATGTCACAAAAGCTGTGGATTTCCTAGCACAACCAGACCTAACCTAACCTAACCAAACGTGGCATAATACAACATAATGTGCCGATACCACTGCTGCTGTCCTCCCAAAGACTAGCAGAATGTAGTAGGGCTTAGTAGATCACAGGAATCCACAGAATATCAGTGTAAATCACGACTGTCAAAGCTCTCCTACCCAAACTTTTCCTAACCTAACCTAACCTACCCAAAAGTAATCTAACTCAACGCAGCCTAACGCGAACGCTATTTCTCGCCTCGCCAGAATCGAGCAGAGTATCGTAGAGCAATGTAGAGCGCAGAAATCAACCGAATGGCATTGTACTGATCAAAGGTCGAGGACAGCCCAACAAAACCTGGCATAAACTAACCTAACCAAACCTAGCCTTAACCAACGTAACGCGCAGAGACCGCTGCTCCCGGCCTATCCATAGCCAAGCAGGATGCACTAGAGCACAGCTGACTACAGTAACACACGGAATGGCAGTGTAAAGCACAAAGGTCAATGTAGCCAATCCTAAGCTAGCCAAACTTAACATACCCAAACGTAACCTAACTCAACCTAACATGACGTGACCAATATTGCAGACCACCGCAGAGACTAGCAGAATGTGCTAAAGCACAGTAGTGCGCAGAAATCCACGGCATTGCAGTGTACAGCACAATGCCGTAGATACCCGAGCATAACCTGAAGTAACCTAACGTAACCAAAAGTAGCATAACGCAACATAGTGGGCCGCGAAAAGAGCTAATGGCCCACACATAGCCAAGGATAATATAGTAGAGAACAGTAGATCACAGAAATCCTCCGAATAACAATGTATAGCACGCAAGGCAAAGCTATCCTGACCAAACTTAACCTAAGCTTACCTAACTAAACCAAGCATAGCATAGCTTAAACCTACGTGCCGCGACCACTGCTCCTGGCCTACCCAGAGCCAAGCCTAGTGTATTAGAGCACAGCAGATAACAGAAATCCACTGAATATCGGTGTACAGTACGAAAGTCAAAGCTATCCTTACAAAACTTTACGTAGCCTAACATATCCAAACGTAACATAACTCACACTAACGTGCAGCGATCACTATTCCTCGCGTCCCCTGAGACGAGCAGAGTAGAGTACAGAAATGTAGAACGAATTAATCCGCCGCATTGCAGTGCGCATCACAAAAGTGAAATATATCCCAAAAACCTAATCGAACGTAGTCTAACTAAACATACCGTGCGAAGAATACTATTGCTGGCCTCCACAGAGCCAAGCAGAGCTTGTTAGAGCTATGTAGAGCTCAGGAATCCACGAAATAGCGGTGTGTAGCATAAAAGTCAAGGCTACCATATCCGAATTTAACCAAACGTAACATAGCGAAGCTTTATCTATCTCAACCTAATGTGCCGAGACCTCTATTACTGGCTTCCCCAGAGCGAAGCTGAACATTCTGGTGCGCAGTAGAGAGCGGAAGCCCACCGGATGACGATGTAGAGAACAGAAGCCATTGATGCCCTAACCTAAACAAAAGAAGATGTACCCAGTAGAACATAACCGAACACAACCTAGAGCTCCGCGGCCACTATGACTGCCACGCCAGAGCAAGGCGGAGCACATTAGTTCACAGTAGTGAGCAGGTATCGGCCGAAAAGCAGTGTGTAGCACAAAAGCCAAATCAATCCCATCCTAAAGTAAGCATGCATAGCATAACGAAACGAAACGTCACAACCTAACGTGCGTGGACCTCCATCACTAAGCATCCCAGAGCAAAGCAGATCATATTGGAGCAATGTAGATCGCAGGAATCCTCCGAATAGCAGTGTACAGCGCAAAAGTAGAAGCTATCCGAACCTAACCTATCCAAACGTGACATCACCAAACGCAAACTAACATAACTTAGCGCTCGGAGACCACCATTCCTGGCCTCCCCAGAGGCAAGAAGAACATAATAGAGCACAGTGGAGCTCATAAGTGCACCGAATAGCGGTGTGTAGCATAAGAGTTGACGCTATCATATCATAACCTAGTCAAACGTAGCATAACCAAGCGTCATATACCTCAACCTAACGTACCGTGACCATTATTGCTTGCCTCCACAGAGCCTAGCAGTATATACTGGAGCACAGTAGAGCGCAGTGATACACCGCGTTGCTGTGTACAGCGCAAACGTGGGAGATACCCTAACATAAACTGTCATAACCTAACCCAACCGAGCGAAGCCTAACTCAGCATAAGGTACCAAGTCTAGTATTGCTACCCTCCACGAAGCCAAGCAGAACATATTAGAGCAATGTAGAGCGCAGAAGTCAGCCGGTTAGCGCTGTATAACACGAAAGTCAAAGCTATCCTATCCTAGCATATCCAAACGTAACATAAGCAAACGCAAATGACTAAACCTAACCTGCCGAGACCACCATTACTGGCCTCCCCATAGTCGAACAGAGTATTGTAGTGCAGTGCATTGCGTAGAAGTCCACCGACTATTGGTGTAAAGCACAAAAGTCAAAGCCATCCTCTCCTAACGTAACCAATCGTAACATCAACGAACGTAGCCTAACACAACCTATCGTGCCACGACTACTTTTGCTGGCATCCACAGGAAAAGAGTAGAGTATAGTAGAGCCAGGTAGGGCGGCAGAAAGCCGCCAAATAGCAATGTATAGCACAAAAGTCGAAGAAATCCTTACCCAACCAGACATAACCTAACATACCCGAACGCAGAATATTTACACCTAACGTGCCGGTACCCCTATTGCTAGCTCCCCCAGCGCCAAGCAGAACATACTAGAGCACAGCAGAGCGCAGAAATCCACCGAATAGCAGTGTACAGCGCAAGCGTCAAAGCCATGAAAGCCAAACCACTCCAAAACTAGCATAACCAAGCGTAATCTAACACAGACTAACGCGCCGGTGCCAGTATTTATGGCCTTCACACTGCAAAGCAGAGCATATTAGATCACAGTACACCACAGATGTTCGCCGCATTGCAGCGTAATGCACAGAAACGAAAGATACCCTAACATAACCATACCTAACATAAACAAACCAAACCAAACACAATTCAACATAACATGCCGATACAGCTGTTGCTCACCTTCTCAGAGCCGAGCATATACGATGGCACAGTAGAAAGCAAAAATCCGTCTCATTGCTGTGTAATGCACAAAAGCCAAAGATTGCCTAACCTTACCTGTCCAGACCTAACAAAGCCGTACGTAGCAAAACTCAAAGTAACGTGCCGAGACCGCAATTGCCGACATCAAGATAGTCCAGCAGAGCAGAGTAGAGCAATGTAGATCGCAAAAATCCACCGTATGGCAGTGCATAGCTCAAAAGTCAAAGCTATCCTGTCCTAACCTGATCATACGTAACCTAACCGATCGCAGCCTAACTCAAACCAAGGAGCCGGGATCACAATTGCTGGCCTCCCCAACCACAAGCAGAGCATATTGGAGAACAGTAGAGCGCAGACATCAACTAAATAGCAGTGTATAGCAGACAAGTCGAAGCAACCCTATCCTTACCTAACCAGACGTAACAGAAGCAGACTTAAGGTAAACTAATCAGTAGTGTCATGACCGATATTGCTGTCCTCTTCTGAGCTAATCAGAGTATAGCAGACTAATATAGAACGCCGAAATCGTCCGAATATCAGTGTATAGTACAAAAGTCAGAGCATTCTTTTCGAAACCTAACCAAACCTAACATAAACATACGCAACGTCACCAAACGCAATATAGCTCAGACAAACGTGACGAGGACACTATTGCTGGCGTCCTCATAGCCCATCAGGACGTATTAGAGCACAGTAGAACGCAGATATCTACCATATAGTGGTGTCTAGCGCAAAAGTCAAAGCGTTCCTATCCTAACCTAATCAAACATAACGAAACCTAATTTTTCTTAACGTGCCGAGACCTATGCTCTTGCCCTCCTCACAGCCAAGCAGAACATATTAGAGGAGGGTAGAGCGCAGAAATTCATAGTATCATAGCGCATAGCAGAAAAGTCATAGCCATCCAGACCTAACAGAAGCAAATGTTACCTTCCCAAACGAAGCCTAACCCAATATTGCTGGAATCCCCACGACCAAGCAGAATATAGTAGAGCACAGTAGAGCGCAGAAATGCACCAAATTAATGTGCATACCATGAGAGTCAAAGCTATCAAAACATAACCCAAGCGAACATAACCTTACCAAGCGTAGCCTAAATCAGCCTAACGTGCCTGGACCACTATTACTGGCATCTCCAGAGTCGCACAGAGTATAGTGGAGCAATGTAGAGCACAGGAATACATCAAATAGTAGTTTATAGCTCGAAAGCCGCAGATATCCCAACCGAACCTGAGTTAACCAAACCTAACGGAACGTAGAATGGCTCAAAGCAACCTGCCGCGACCACGGCACCTGGCCCCCACATAGACAACCAGAATATATTAGAGCGCAATAGATCATCGAAATCCTCCATATAACAGTGTATGGCACAGAAGTCAAAGAAACCCTTACCAAACATCCATAACATAACCCAGCGAACCGTAACATAGCTCAAGCTAACGTGCCGATACTTCTATTACCGGCCGCCACAGAGTCAAGCTGGACACATTAGAGCACAGTAGAGCGCAGAGATCCACCGAATAGCAGTGTACAGCATAAAGGCCGTAGTAGCCTATCCTAGCCTATCCAAACGTGGCATAACCGAACCTGACCTAACTCAACCTAACGTGACGAGACTACATATGCCGGCCGTCACAAAGACAAGGAGAATGTACTACAGCACAGTAGTGTGCAGAAATACACCGCATGGTAGTGCAGAGCACAAAGGTGAAGGATACCATAACCTGACCTGACCAAACCTACATTACCCAAAAGTAGTGTAACTCAACATAACGATATGCGGCAAATATTGTTGGACTCCCCAGAGTCAAGCAGAACATATAGGAGCACCGCAGAAGGCAGAAATCCACCGAATAGCAGTGTACAGCACAAAAGTCAGGGTCATCATATTCTACGCTAGCTAAACGTAACACGAGCATACGTAACATTACTCAAACCTGACGCGCCGAGACCACTGTTACTGTCCTCCCCAGGGCCAAGTGGCGGTTAGGACAACACAATAGAGCGCAGAAATGCGCGGATTCCAGTGTATAGCACAAAAGTCAAATTTATCCCATCCTAACGCAAGCAATCGTAACAAAACCAAACGTAACCTGGCCCAATATACCGTCTCGCGACCACTACAGCTCACTTCCCCAGAGGCAAGCAGAATATAGCAGAGCATAGTGGAACGCCGAAGGCCACCGCATTACAGTGCAAAGCACAAAAGTGGATGATACCCTAACCTTACCTGACCTAACCTTACCTGCCCAAGCGTAGTGAAACTCAACATAACGTTGTGAGACAAATATTGCAGGACTCCCTAAAGCCAAGCAGAACATATTAGAGTACAGTAGAAGACATATATCCGCCGAATAGGAATGTATAGCACAACAGTCAATGCTATCTTATCCTAACATAACAAAACGTAACATAACCGAACGTAATCTAACTGGTACTATCGTGCCTTGATCACTATTGCTGGCCTCCCCAGGGCCAAGCAGAATATATCAGAGCACAATAGAGCGCAGAGGTCCACAGCATTGCAGTATACAGCACAAATGTCAAAGTAGCATTTCCTATCCTAGATAAACGTGACATATACGCACGTAACCTAACTACGCCTGACATGACGAGAACACAATTTTTGGCCTCCACAGAGGAAAGCAGAATGCACTATAGTACAATAGAGCGCAGGAATCCACCCGATTGCAGTGAGTAGCACAAAAGCCGAACATAACCTAACCTAACCTGGCCTAACCTAACCTAACTTAGCGTAGCACGGCTCAACATAACGTCCCGGGACCACTGCTCCTGGCCTCCACTGAACCAAGCAGAATGTAATACAGCACAGTAAATCAGAGGAATATAACGAGTGACAGTGTATGGCACGAGAGGAGAAATTATCCTAACCAAACTTAGCCTAACCTGACGTAACCAAACGTACCCTAACCCAAACCATCGTGCCGCGACCGCTATTGTTCGCCACCACAGAGTCGCGCATAGTAGAGCAGAGCAGCGTGGAGCGAAGAAATCCACCGAAGAGCAGTGTACGTTGCTGGAGTCGAGGATATCCTGACCTTACCTGGCCTAACCTAACCAAACCAAACGTAGCATAACTGATCATTACGTGTCGAGGCCACTGCTGCTGGCATGCCGAGAGCCAAGCAGAATACAATAGAGCTCAGTAGATCACAGAAATACACCGCACTGCAGTGCATAGTACAAAAGTCAGACATATCCTGACATAACCTGACCATACAATACCTGCCCATACGT
This sequence comes from Eufriesea mexicana, assembly GCF_001483705.2. NCBI lineage: Eukaryota > Metazoa > Arthropoda > Insecta > Hymenoptera > Apidae > Eufriesea > Eufriesea mexicana. Next base: position 67,664 of record NW_016909852.1, read on the forward strand.
ATTGTGTCTAAACATAACGCGACGAAGCCAATATTGCAAGCATCCCCAGGGCCAGGCGGAGCACACTACAGCACATTAGAGCGCAGAGATCCACCGAATAGCATTGAATAGCACAGAAGTCGAAGTAGCCTATCCAAACGTAGCCAAACGTAAGACACCCAAACGAAGCATAACTCAACCTGACATGACAAGGCCACTACTGCTTACATCCACAGAGACAAGCAGAATGTACAAGGGCAGAGTAGAGCGCAGAAATGCAACGCAATGCAGTGAATAGCACAAAGCCCGTAAATATTCTAACCTGGCCTGACCTTAGCTAACCTAACCAAGCGTAGCATATCTCAGCGCAACGTGTCGTGACCACTCCTCCTGGCCTCCACAGATCCAGGCAGGATGTAATGGAGCACAGTGGACCGCAGGAATACAACGAATAACAGTGCACAGCACGAAAGTCGTAGAAATACTAACCGAGCCTTCCTATCCTAACCCAACGAAACCTAACCCTACTAAACCAAACGTGTCGAGACCAATATCACTAGCCACCCCGGAGCCCAGCAGAGCCTATTAGAGCACATTGGAGCGCAGAGATACGCGGGAAGCAGTGTATGGCACAAAAGTCAAAGTAGCATATCCTAACCTAGCCATACGTAGCACACCCAAACGCAGCATAACCCAACCTAGCACGCCGGGACCGCTGTTTATGGCCTCCAAAGGGACAAGCAGAATTTACTAGCGCACAGTATAGCGCAGGTACCCACCGCAATGGGGTGAATAGCGCACAAGCGGAAGATACCCTGCCATAACGTGTCCTAACCTAACCAAGCCGAACGTAGCTTATCTCAAAATAACATGCAGCGAGCACTGCTACTGGCCTTCCCATAGCCAAGCCGAATATGGTAGAGCACGGCGGATCACAGAAATACACCGAAAAACAGTGTAAAGCACGAAAGTCGAAGCTATCGCAACCAAACTTACCCTAACCTACCCTAACCAAACTTGACGTATCTCAACCAAACGAGCAGCGGCCGCTATTGCTTGCCTCCGCAGAGTCGTGCAGGGTATAGTAGAGTAACATAGAGCGCAGACATCCAACGTACAGTGATGTAGAGCACAATAGTCGAGGATAAATTAACCTAACCTGGCATAACCAAACCTAACCGAAAGTAGCATAACCCAACGTAACGTGCCGCGACCGCTGTTGACGGCCTTCGTAGAGCCAAGCAGAGCACATTAGAGCACATTAGAGCGCAGATATCCGTCGAAGAGCAGTGTATCGCACTTAGGTCGTAGTGGCCTGTCCTAACCTGCCCTAAAATGACACGAACGAGCGTACCATAGCCCAACGCAACGTGCCGCGACCACAGCAACAGGCCTCCCCAGAGCAAAGCAAAATGTAGTAGATCGCTTTAGCTAACAGGATTCCGCCGAAAAGCATTGTAAAGCACAAGAGTCAACGCAGCATCCCCAAACCAATCCCAACGTGACTTACCTAAACGTATCCCAGCTAAACCTACCATGACGAGACCACTTCTGCTGTCCTCCACGGAGACAAGCAGAATGCACCGGAGCACAGTAGTGCCCAGAAACACACGTCATTTCGTGGGTAGCACTAAAGTCGAAGGTATCCCAACATAACATGACCTAACCTGTCGCAACCAAGCGAAGCGTAGCACGACGCAAAGTGCAGTGACCACAGCACCAGGCCTACCCAGAGCCAGGCAGAATGTAATAGAGCAAAGTAGATCACAGAAACACACGAAACATCAGTGTATAGAACGAAAGTCGAAGCTACCCTAAGCAAACTTGGCCTAATCTGACCTAACCGAATGTTACGTAACTCAGACTGAGGTGCCACGATCGCTATTGCTTGCGTCCCGGGAGTCGGACAGAGTGTAGTAGAGCAATTTAGAGCGCAGAAATCTACCAATTAGCAGCGTATGGCATAAAGGTCAGAGAAATCAAAACAGAACCTTTTTAACCTAACCTAACGAAACATAACCTAACTCGCCCTAACGCGCCGAGACCACACTTTCTGGCTACACCAGGGTGAAGCAGAGCATATTGAGCCCATTCGAGCGCAGAAATCCACGGAATAGCAGTGTACAGCACAAAAGTCAAAGATATCCTAACCTAACCTGACCTAACGTGACCAAGCCAAATTTAGCCTAACTCAGCGGAACATGCCGATACCGCTATTGCTCGCCTTCCAAGAGCCAAGCAAAATATACAAGAGCACAGTAGAATGTAGAAGCCCACCGCATTGCTGTGCAATGCACAATAGCCGAGGGCACCATAACCTTACCTGACCAAACCTAATCAAGCCATACGTGGAAAAGCTCAAGATAACCTGCCGACACCACTATTGCTGGCCTCCCCAGAGCCAGGCAGAAAATATTAGGAGCGCCGTAGAGCGCACATATTGGAGGACAGAAGTTTAAAGCACAGGCGCCTGGACTATCCTATCCCAACCTCTCACAACGGAATATAACCAAACGTGGAATAGCTCAACCTAACGTGCCGAGAACACTATTGCTAACCAACTCAGGGACAAGCAGAATATACTACAGCATACCTGTGGGCAGAAATTCATCGCAATGCAAGGAATAGCACAAAGGTCGAAGATACCCTTACATAACCTGATCAAACCAAACGAAACAAAACGTAGCATAACTGAACATAATATTCCGCGACGACTGCTGCTGGCGTACCCAGAGCCAACCAGAATAGAGTAGAGCAGAGTAGATCGTAGGAATCCACCGAATAACAGTGTATAGCACGAAAGTCATATCTATCATAACCAAACATAGCCCAACCTAACATAGCGAAACATAACCTAACGCAAAATAACGTGCCACGAACACCCTTGCCCGCCTTCCCAGTGTCGGGCATAGTACATTGGAGCTATGTAGAGCGCAGAAATCCACCGAATAGCAGTGTATGGCACAAAAGTCATAGAAATCCCAACCATGACTTCCTAACATACCGTAACGAAACGCCACATAACTCAATCAAACCTGATGATACCATGTTTACTCGCCACCCCAGAGTCAAGCAGAGCATATTGGATGGAAGGTGGATGCATATATCCACCGAACAGCTGTGAATGGCACGAATGTCTGTGATATTCTCTCCTAACGTAACCAAACTTGTCATACGCAAACGAAGCCTAACTAAGCATAACGCGCCGAGACCACCATTGCCGGTCTGCACAGCGCCAAGCCGAGGATATTAGGAACCAGTAGAGCGCAGGAGTAGGAGTATAGCAGTGTATAGCTCTGATGTCTATATTAACCTGTTCTAACCTCACCAAACGAAACATAACCAAAGGCGGCCTAGCTCAGCCTAACGTGCCTAGAACACTACTGCCGACATCGACAGAGACAAGCAGATTGTTCTAGTGCGCAGTGGAGCGCAGACATCCGCCGTAGTTCAGTGAATAGGACAAAGTTCGTGCATATCCTCACATAACCTGACCTAATGTAACCTAATCGAACGTAGCGTAACTCAACATGACGTTCCGCGACCACTGCTTCTGGCCTCACCAGAGCCAAGCAGAATGTAGTAGAGGAGAGAAGATCACAAAAATACACCGAATAACAGTGTGTAGCACAAAGGACGAGGATAACATAACCTACCCTGGCATAACATAACCCAACCGAACATTGCATGGCAGAGAATAACGTGCCGCGAACGATATTGATGGCTTTCTTAGAGACAGGCGGAGTATATTAAAACACATTTGAGCGCAGAGACCCACCGAATGGTAGTGTAGAGCCCAGGAGCTAGAGATATCCTAACCGAACCTGACATAACCTATCCTAACCAAACGTAGTCTAACACAAAATTCCGTGCCGCGACCTCTATTGATGGCCTTCGTAGAGCCAGGCAGAGCATATCGGAGCACATTATAGCGCAGCTATCCTCCGTATAACAGTGTATTGCACACTGGTCAAAGTAGTCTATCCTAAACTAGCCATACGTAACACATACCAACGGAGCCTAAATACCTGTCACGACGGTACCGGTATTGCTGCCCCCCACGGAGACAAACAGAATATGCCACAGCACAGTATAGCGCAGAAATGCTCCGCTTTACAATGAATAGCACAAAAACCGTAGATACCTCAGCACAAGGTGGCCTAGCTTCACCTAACTGAAAGTAGCATATCTCAACACGTAGTGCAGGAACCACAGCTCCTTGCCTCCTCATATCCAAGCAGAATGTAGTAGAGCAGAGTAGATCACGGAGATACACCAGATAACAGTCGACAGCGCGAAAGGCAAAGCTATCATAACCAAACGTAGCCTAACCAAACCTTACCATACATAACGTAACACATGCTAACGTGCCGCGACTGCTATTGCTCGCTTCCCCAGTGTCGAGCAGTGTGTACTAGCGCAATGTAGAGCGCAGAAATCAACCGAATAGCAGTGTATGCTACAAAAGTCGTGGATGCCATACCCTGACCTATCCCTTCCAAACGTAGTATGTCTCAAAATAACGTGCTGCGACCACTGTACCTTTCCTCCCCATAGCTTAGCAGAATGTAGCAGAGCACAGTATTTCACAGAAATCCACCGAAAAGCTTGGTTCAGCGCGAAAGCCGAGGCTACACTAACCAAATTTCGCGTAACACAACGAAACCAAACGTAACATGGTACAAGCTGACGTGCCACGGCCACTATTGCTCGCCACCCCAGAGTCGAGCAGAATCTAGTAGAGCAATGTAGAGCGCAGAAATCCACCAAATGGCAGTTCATAGCTCAAAGGTCAGAGAAGTCCCAACCGAGCATTCCTAATCTAACCTAATGTAACGTATCATTACTCAACCTTACACGCCGAGACCACTATTATTGGCTACCGCAGAGCCAGGCGGAGCATATTTTAGCGAATTAGAACGCAGAAACTCACCGAGAAGCGGTGTGCAGCACAAAAGACAAAGTGCCCTATCCTAACATAGCCGAACGCAGCGTAAACTAACGTAACCAAACCCAACAAAACATTACGAGGCTGCTATTGCTGGCCTCCACAAAGACAAGCAGAATATAGTAGAGCGCAGTCGAGCGCAGAAATCCAACGGACAACCGTGCATAGCACGAAAGTAAAAGT